>NC_137050.1:16422455-16709955 GCF_032717465.1 Coenobita brevimanus | reverse complement strand
AAGTCCTCACTAGTTAAGGATCTAGGTGTACTAATTTCAGACGATCTGAAATGTTCAAATCAATGTATCTCTGCCGTCAGTAAAGCCAACAGGGCCCTAGGCTTCATCAAAAGACATTTTACATATAAAAGCAAAGATATTGTAATCCCCCTATACAAAAGCATAGTCAGGCCACACTTAGAGTTTGCAGTGCAATTTTGGATGCCTCACCTAATTAAAGATATAGAAATACTCGAAACGGTCCAGAGTAGGGCTACCAAGTTAATCCCGTCCCTGACGAATAAACCATACCTCGAGAGACTCAGGGAATTAAACCTATTGTCTCTTAGAAAACAGAGACTCAGGGGACAACTGATTGAATGTTTTAAGATTCTAAAAGGCTTTAGTAATAGTTTCAAGCAAGCTATTCACAGTAATTGCCGAGACTGTAACTCGAGGAAATGGTATGAAGTTGCAAGCAAGGAGGGCTAATCTTGATACAACCAAAAACTTCTTCACTTACTCTGTTGTAAGCGAATGGAATAAACTCCCTGGGAATGTGATTGAGAGTGGTACCATAAATATATTTAAAAAGAGACTGGACATGTATCTCGACGCAATTGGTGTCGTTTAGTTAGAATGGAGCAATTATTGCATATTCGCGTCTGCATTCATCTGTCTATTAGACACAGACAATATTTTAGGATATATATAATAGATAAACATTCTATTCATCTTTTGAAAAAAAAAAAAAAATTGCATGCATAGAGTAAGTATGTGGCTGTATGCCCAAATTTTCCTTTTCCATATTATTCTACTTTCTGCCGATCCTATAAAATTCCTTCAGGTTTTTCATTCCTGCAAGGTATTACTTCCTCTCTTGTTTCCTGTACGGCAAATGCCGGAGGGTCTGGAGGGTGGGGGAGAGAGCCTTCTGCTGTGCTATCCTTTTCTGCTGCTCCTATGCACTATATTAGGATTAAGGCCGGACCACCTCGTAGGGACCGTAAGGTTTGTGTGGTCAGTGTATCTATGTATCTCTCCTTCCCTCTCCCTCTCTCTCTCTCTCCTTCCCCCCTCTCTCTCTCTCTCTCTCTCCTTCACTCTCTCTCTCTCTCTCCTTCACTCTCTCTCTCTCTCTCCTTCACTCTCTCTCTCTAACTTCCCCCCAGCTCTTTCTCTCTCACTCCTTCTCTCTTCCTCAACCCTTCCCTCTCTCTTATTCCCTCCCTCCCTCCCTCCCTCTCTCCCTCCCTCCCTCCCTCTCTCTCTCTCTCTCCCCCTCTCCTTCACTCTCTCTCTCTCTCCTTCACTCTCTCTCTCTCTCTCTCCTTCACTCTCTCTCTCTCTCCCTCCCTCCCTCCCTCTCTCTCTCTCCCCCTCTCCTTCACTCTCCCTCTCTCTCTTTCTCTCTCTCCTTCACTCTCTTTCTCTCTTTCTCTTTCTCTCTTTCTCTCTCTCTCTCTATCTATCTATCTCCTTCCCTCTCTCTCTCTCTCTCTCTCTCTCTCTCTCTCTCTACCTTCCTCTGTCTCCGCCTCTCTTCTCCGCTCTGTCTGTCTGTCTGTCTCTCTCTCTTTCTCTCTCTCTCTCTCCTACCTCTCTCTACATCCCTAACTTTATATCAAGCTGTTGCCCTCTCTCACTCTCTCCCTGTATCCCCATCTCTATCTCTATCTCTCTAAATATCTTGGTATCTATTTCTCTATATCTATATCTACCTGTATCTATCTATCTATAGATAGATAGATAGATAAAATGTATATATATATATATATATATATATATATATATATATATATATATATATATATATATATATATATATATATATATATATATATATATATATATATATATATATATTGTGTGTGTGTGTGTGTGTGTACATACATTATATTTCGTTATCTATATGTATTTCTACGTATATATCTTTCTATCGCTATCCTTCTCTATATTCTAGCCATCTCTATATGTTTTTCCGGTAATTATTGTATCCTAGTGTATCTATCCTCCGTATTCCTACTCTATTCTGTTCTGTACTATTACAGCTAACGCCAGGCGATTTTATCCACTATAGTGTCACATGAGATTGTGTTAATACTGTTACCATTAATATCTTACGGTTGTGTCGTCTTGTTTTATAATCCAACTAATTTCAATATATTTCATTTGGCAGAAAGTAAGTCACAGAAGACACAAGTGTTTAGATCCATCATATTACTTCCTCAAGCGGGACAGGATGGGCGGTGTCACTGAAAGCATTATTATGAGGGTTAGTCAGAGAAGCCAGTGTCAATATCCTTTATAATAATTCCTCACGAAGCATGGGGTAGGTCTGGGCACTGACAGCAATATAAAGAATGAGTCACAGGAGCCCGTGTAAAGATCCTACATAATACTCGTACAATCCCAGCTAGTTTAGGGAAGGCTGTGGCACTGAGAGCAACATTTATAGAGCGAGTCAGGAGTCGGCGTAAAGACCATTTCTGATACATCCTCAGGTAACATAGGGATGGCTGTGGCCCAGAGAGCTGTACCGTTTGGGTTCCGTGTGCTGTTCTATGACCCGTACTGGAAGCAGGGAAACGAGGTGGGGATGCATGGCGTTAAAAGAGTACACTCGCTGGAGGTAAGTTTGGGTTCAACTGCACAAACATAATTATATTCGATCAGCTTCTGTTCGTAACTGTGACCTGTTTTGGCAAGGACAAAGAAAGGTGCAGAGTCTTCACATATGCCTTGTTCCTGGTTCAAAAATAAAAGTTCTTAGATTATACAGTCTTCTGTAGGAAGATCACAATAATGATATTACAGAATCCCCCCGTGTCTCTGGTTCTTCCTGCATAAATATATACAAGTTACGAGAGGGAATCGCTCGTAATGTTCGTGATTCTCCTTTGGATAGCATGAAGGATTGCGTGATATATGTTGTAGACTTCAAAATTAACTGTGACTGGAAAACAGGAGGTAGGAATGTAGGCCTATATCAAAGCTGATATGAACGGCGGAGTTAAAATCAGTCAGCATATACAAAAAGACAAAACAAGGCGGACAGGAATAACATCATCTCAAAACTAATATTGCCCTGAAAATGAGGTGGTGGTGAAGTAAGTTTTATCACTTTCAAGACTAAAGTGGAAACGTGAGGCTAGAATCATTCAGTATATACAACTTGTCAAAAGTCCATATTTAAGCAGTTTTGGGGTCCTTATTTTAAGCAGTTTTGGAGATTGCTTAACACCTTTCCCTTACCCAAGCCCCCTCATACATACTCTTCACAGCATTCAGCAACTTCCCACCTATTCCATATATATTTTATAACCTTCAAAATTCCGTCTATCCATTCTGTCATAAACTTTCTCCAGATCCCTGAAGTCAGCATACAACTTATTTACCATCTCTGGTTATCTGCCCACTTACTAAGAACGAACGTCCAGCGACGTCTTTTTAAAGTTTATTCTTGATGCTTTCAAGTGATAATATTCAACTTAGGAAGGGGCTCTCGCACTGAATCGGTTAATGAAGGCTGTACCTAAGTCACAGTTCGAAAAGTCTCTATCTAAACTGCACAAGGACGTCTGAATGAGGCAAGAGTAAATTAAAAATACGTCACCAGATTCAAGGGGTTAAGTTTAAGCATACGACGGTTATAAGACAGATAAGGTACGTATTAACTGTAGATTTCTTTTCTCATAGGAACTTCTGAAGGAGAGTCACTGCGTGTCCCTCCACTGCGCTCTCAACACTCATACCAGGCATCTTATCAACAGCACCACCATCCAGCAGGTTAGTTGCATTTTATAAACTGGAACTAGGCCGTATTCTCGTTGTCAAGGGGGACTTCGGAGCACCTCTTCCAAAGCAATCTATAACACCTGCAGAAAAGATATACGGTTCATCTTAACTCATATAGCTACCACACACATCACAACCAGAACGAACAGTTACGTCGAAAATACGATAAAACAATGAGTCATGAAAACAATTAACTATTACACAGGAGTGTTTGTTGTGAGAATTGCCTAAGATCCTTCATGATCATCGCCACCTCTCCGCGGAACTTCCATACCATGAGGAAACAACAGCACTTAATAGTAGTACAGCCTTGCCCAACAATCAGTCTCAGGCCGAACATCTGGCCTTACCTTACGACTCTCGACCAGTTGTTCTCAAACCGATTTACTTATCCTTGCCTAACTCGAAGACTTCTACTCAGTTCAGTCCAAACTGGATCAGACGTATTTAACTATACTCTTCGACCTTGACATTTGACTAAGTTATCTACAGAATCACTTCATCTTTGGCTGACCTTAAACGTATCCACAAAGCCTGGTCCAGATCAAATAAAACTATCTGAGTTGAGGGGTCGAAACTCTGATCTTGCTCTGACCTCTACCTTCGACAAATTGACCTCTAAGTCTACTCAACTAATCCTTTCGTAACCCTCGACTGTTACACAAAATTTGGTCTATATCAAATAAAAACTGAGCTGTACTTATCCTGACCTACGATCTATACCCCCTCCCCCTTTTCTTTACTACTGTATAATTTTATCACTTGCTTCCAGAATAACCTTTAACTGTCATTCCATATTTGGTTGTTCCATTCAGAATTTATTATATAAGCGTAAAGACAAAGACAGACCGGCAGACAAGCCAATCGAACTAAACAATCACCTCGCCACACTACCGGCAATGGTGCAGCCTAATACCTATATAGCAGTAATTTTCGGCTACATTGGTTAGGTCACGATTACATCGCTTCACGGTTGGGTTAGGTATGTTAAGTTGGGTCTGACTGGCTTATTTCTTTCAGTGTTCGAGATCCGCAGATTTTGCTGTAGGTCCACGATTCTCCACGACCAGGAATATACCATCCAAACCCAACCTACTGGAAGTAACTAAACAACAAAACAACGTATCTGTGGGTCGAATTCTATGTGACTTTGGAGATTCCGTATCGCCTTTTCCTTAGCAATTCATTCTACACATTATTTGATATCCTCTTGTATTAGAGGTCGACTGTGAGATGATGCTGATTTCGTGTATGTGGTGTGTCGGGGAGAGCATGTGGAGATTGTGAGACATGAAAAGATTATTCTTGGTGGTCAGTCCCTTGAATGTATAGAAGAGTTCTGTTACTTGGGGGACATGTTATGTGCTGGAGTTGGGGCTGGAGCTAGCTCTGTGGCTAGGGTATGGGGTGGTTGGAGGAAGTTTAGCGAGCTGTTGCCACTCCTGACATCGAGAGAGCTCTCCTACCGTACCAGGGGATCATTGTATGCGGCATGTGTTATTGTTAGGAGTGTCATGCAGTCTAGTCGTAAGACCTGGACAGTAAAGGAAGAGATAATTCGTAGGCTCACACGTACAGAAATGACAATGCTTAGATGGATGTGTAGTGTCTCTTTGAATGAGATATCTTGGGAGATAGATTTATGACTGAAGAGTTGACAAAAAGTATGTGACTGAAGTGTATTATTGTTAGGATGAGGAGGGGCAGATTCAAATGGTTTGGGCATGCACAAAGGATGGGGGATGACAACTGGGTGTGGAAAGTGAGAAGTGTGAACGTCGGGAGTAGGGCTGCGAGAGGCAGACCCAAAAAAGAACTGGGACGAGGTCACAGTGTGTGACCTCGGGGAGAGCCAACATTAGGTGACCATGGCCGACACATGCATGCATGTTGAAGCCTTTATACAAGATACGATACGATGTTGTCAATGAAAACTTGTTCTTTTTAACACGATATAAACAGCACACATGAGGTAGTTATAACTAGAATAAATCGATAAGGAAGAGGTGCTAAGAAACCTCCTATGCCAACTGGCCTACGGCCCTGTCTCCCCCCAAATACCAAGCCCGTTGCAGTCATGGGGTGGCTCTGGGGTCGGGCTTGGACCTGCTGTTTGGGGTGGTGGTGTACTGCTTCCCGTCCTCGGCTCCCAGTCCTTGACCCTACTAATTTTGTTTGGTCATTTTCTTCTCTTTCTTCTCTTCTCTTCCTACCTTTCCTAAGGTATGAAAGCCATGCCGATGGGATGCAAGGCTGTCTGTTTTTTTTTTTTTTTCCAGTTCTGAACGGCCTCGGGGAACCAAGGGTATGGTAGCTCTTTGTTTCACTGTTTTGCCCTTACTCCTGATCCAGACTGTCAGGAATAGACCAATTTATTTCCCGCTCTACACATTCGGCTCACCATGGCCAGTGATGAAGTTTGTAATTTTTCTCAAGGAGCAATGGGAGATGCTCCTATTAAACCTTCTCCCGGTCTGGCGTTTCCCGCTTCCCCTACTTTTCCGCACCTTTCCTCCTCTTCCTATCCTCCTATTTCTTCTTCCTCCCTTCTCCTCCCTCCTCCCCTCTTTCCAAACTCCCCCTTACCATCTTCCATTCTGGGGTCTCAGACATGGTCCAAATATTTCACCATCCACCCTAGCACCAATGACCTCTCTCTCCATCTCTCTCTCCTCCAACAAGTAGGGTCTGATATCACATTCTCTGCGCGCCCAAATGGTGACCAACTCCTAGCTGCTAAAAATGCGACACAAGCAAAAATGGTAATATCACTGACTGATAGCTCTGGGAATCCTGTCACCACAATTCCAGATGAACAACTAAATTCTGTAACTGGCACTGTTCTAATCCCATCCGTCTCTCCATTGGTGACCGCAGTTTTGCTAAACGCTCCACCGACATCCAAGCCATCTTGTCAGCACATCATCATGATGAACTCTCAGATCAGTGTTATATGTTTCCCCCTCAGGGACGTCGCAACTATCCTTTTAATATATCAAGGATAATACTCAACGTGATCTTCCCACCCCAGTTATTGCTGGTGGTACAGTGCTTCGAGTCAAGAGTATACAGTACACCTCCTCCCCGACAATGCTCTTCGTGCTGGTGCTATGGCCACCCACCTAAATACTGTAGGTAGCAAGCGGTTTGCCTTATCTGCACTCAACCTGGTCACGCCTCCCCTGACTGTGCCGCTGAAATATTGTACACATCTGTCCAATCTGTCAAGATCCTCATACTGCCTTTTCCAGAAAATGTCCGGTTTACCTCTTTGAAACTAGTCTCCAGGATTACCTGGAAAGGCCTCTCCCTCCGTGCAGCCCGTCAGCGCCCCGTACTACTTTTGCACAGGTGACCCGTCCTGTATCCACTACCCCTGCTGCCTCTCAGTCGCACCCAGCTGTGCTTATCACAACCTCTAACTCTTTTTCTGTACTCACCTCCCTATCTGACATGCATACTCCCATGGTATCGCCAGTCTCCAACTCCTTCAGTGTCTCAGCCTCTCTTCCTGTCTCTAATTCTTTCTCTGCTCTTCTTTCTCTTCCTGATTCTTCTTCCCTCCATTGTTCCTTGCCTCCTCCCCTGCCTCTGTCTACCTCTGTATCTTCTCGATCCTCTTCACCATCCCCTTCCCATCCTGTAAGCAAACGTCAACATGTTCGCACTTCTTCCCCGTCTCATATTCCTGGTCTCTTCCCCCCAGCTTCTGTCCAGCCTTCCAAACGCCCCTCATGTTCGAATTCTCCACCCCCTACCCCATCCTCTCCTTTGCCCACCTGTCAGCGCCCTTGGATCATCTTGTTCGTCTCCTTGTCCTGTTTATTCTCCCTCGGATACAGAGACCGTTCACGATATCGTCTCCTACCTTCTGTGGATGTACATCCACCTCCCTCCTCCCTACTCCCGTTCCTCCTTCCCCACCTGTACCTCACACTCCCCCCAAACTCTGTCTGCTCCTCCTCCTCTGCAACTTCTGTTTCTTCTTACTCTTATCCTATTCTTCCAGTCCTTGATCTCCCCATGCCTCCCGGGTACTCTCGCCCTGACCGTCATGTGCACCTGCCACCTTCTTCTCAGTCTTAATTCTTGTTTCTCCTCATGGCCCTTCTACAATGGAATGTACGCAGTTCTGTATGCCATCGTCCTTCCTTATGATACCTCATATCCGTTCATGATCCTCTTCTTGTATCTCTCCTGGAAATTTTTCTTCATGCTTCCCCTGTTCCTATTCCAGGTTTTATAATCTCAGGTCACCTACTTCTTCTGCTGCTGCTCTTCTTATCCACAACACTGTTCCTTTTCAACCCCTTTCTGTTTCTTCCTCTATCCATCAAGTCTCCACCCGTCTTTTTCTTTGCTGCTGGGTCACTGTCTGCTTTCTCTATTTCTCTCCTAGTCCTATTGATTTTTCTGCCTTTTCCTCCTTACTTCATCCCCTTCCTCCTCCGATTCTCCTCCTTGGAGACTTCAGTTGTCATCATACCCTTTGGGGGAACTAAGTGGTTACCCCCACAGGCCGCCTCTTTGAACAGTTTCTTTCTACCTCCGATCTCCTCCTCAGTACTGGCTCTCCTGCTCACTATGACCTTCGTACTTGTTCCTTTTCTTGTAGGATCTGTCTCTTTGCTCTCCTTCTATTTCCCTTAACTTCCACTGGTCTGTTCTAGAGGACTTTCTTTTCAGTGATTACTTTCCTATTAAGCTTTCTCTTGCTTCTTTCTGTCCGGTTCCTCGTCCTCCCCACTGGCAGTTTCGTGCTGCTGACTGGAGCTTATTTTCCTCTCTTACGGACCCCTCTTTGTCTCCCCCCTCCTTTTCTTCTCCCCATGAGTTGCTTTCTTTTTCATGGTCCTGGTTTTAGGAGCTGCCCTCACTGCTATCCCTAGAAATACCAGACCTCCTACAGCCAAAATTGTGCCGTGGTGGACTCCTGGATGCAAGTGTGCCCTCCGTGTTAAATGTGCTGCCTGGAAAAGCTTCCGTCGTAGACGATCTACACCAGTTGGTCTCTTACTATTTCAACGTGAATTGCTGCCTTTGCTGCACTATCCGTCGAGCCAAACGTCACAGTTGGATGTCTTCTGTTTCTAGCATTGCGGCGGACACCCCTGTTGCAGCACTTTGGTCTCGTATCTGTAGAATCTCTGTTAAGCATATCCCGCCTCAGGCTCCTGTTCTTTCTTTACATGGTTCTTCTGTAGCTGATGTTTCTTTGGTTGCTGAAGCATGTAGTAATTTCATTCTTGTAGGCATAGGGTCCCACATTTCTCCAGTTTTCCACCGTATTAAATCTCTTTCTGATCTGTCCCAATTTCTTTTACTTTGTCTGCTAAGGGGACTATTAATGCTCTTTTCACTCTCCGTGAGTTGTCGTCCACACTTCAGTTGTGTAAACATTCCAGCAAGGGTCTCGATGAATTCATTGTAGTATGTTGAAACATCTCTCTCCTAATGTCATGTCTTTTCTCTTGGCCCTTTACAACAGGATTTGGTCTAAAGGTTTCTACTCCTGCTTGGCGTGTGGCGGTCATCCTACCATTTCCTATGCCTGGTATAACAGGTCGTCTTCCTCAAGACTACCATCCCATTGCGCTGACCAGTTGTTTGTGTAAACTGCTTGAACACATGATCAACTGTCGACTTATGTGGCACCTTGAATCCCAGTGTCTTTTTTCGTTCTTACAGTTTGAATATTGAAAAGCTCGCAGCACTTTTGATCCGTTCCTTCGTCTTTTGTGTGTGTGTGTGTGTGTGTGTGTGTGTGTGTGTGTGTGTGTGTGTGTGTGTGTGTGTGTGTGTGTGTGTGTGTGTGTGTGTGTGTGTGTGTGTGTGTGTGTGTGTGTGTGTGTGTGTGTGTGTGTGTGTGTGTGTGTGTGTGTGTGTGTGTGTGTGTGTGTGTGTGTGTGTGTGTGTGTGTGTGTGTGTGTGTGTGTGTGTGTGTGTGTGTGTGTGTGTGTGTGTGTGTGTGTGTGTGTGTGTGTGTGTGTGTGTGTGTGTGTGTGTGTGTGTGTGTGTGTGTGTGTGTGTGTGTGTGTGTGTGTGTGTGTGTGTGTGTGTGTGTGTGTGTGTGTGTGTGTGTGTGTGTGTGTGTGTGTGTGTGTGTGTGTGTGTGTGTGTGTGTGTGTGTGTGTGTGTGTGTGTGTGTGTGTGTGTGTGTGTGTGTGTGTGTGTGTGTGTGTGTGTGTGTGTGTGTGTGTGTGTGTGTGTGTGTGTGTGTGTGTGTGTGTGTGTGTGTGTGTGTGTGTGTGTGTGTGTGTGTGTGTGTGTGTGTGTGTGTGTGTGTGTGTGTGTGTGTGTGTGTGTGTGTGTGTGTGTGTGTGTGTGTGTGTGTGTGTGTGTGTGTGTGTGTGTGTGTGTGTGTGTGTGTGTGTGTGTGTGTGTGTGTGTGTGTGTGTGTGTGTGTGTGTGTGTGTGTGTGTGTGTGTGTGTGTGTGTGTGTGTGTGTGTGTGTGTGTGTGTGTGTGTGTGTGTGTGTGTGTGTGTGTGTGTGTGTGTGTGTGTGTGTGTCCGACTCTGGGCATAGGCTTCACAGCCTGCTATCAAGGCCCAGCAGTCCTCCTACATACCATACACCTCTTCATGTCACCACTTCGGCGTTAACACCCACCGTCCATATTGAATACATGCTAGGGCTGTCTCGTACAGGACTGGTGTATTGGTATTAGCGGGGGTATGTTTACGACATGTCAGCGGGTCTTCTGGTAGATCAGTAAAGCCTGATTTAATGAAATTCAAATCCTTAAACTGTTCCCTGCCCCAGCCGGGATTCGAACCTGGGTCCGTAAGGACTGCAGGCCACCTCTCTACCGATTGAGCCTTTTCTGCCTTTTCCCTCTGCCGGTCTGTCATTGCTATATTTCTTGATTTGGAAAAGGCTTATGATACTACATGGCAAGATAAATGTTTTGCGTCATCTTTGTTCCCTTGATCTTCCTGGTAACACCAGTGTTTTTCTTCAAAATTTCCTTTCCCTTTGCATCTTCCATGTCCGTCTCTGTGCTCATCTCTCCCCTGCCTTCCCCTAGCATGAAGGCGTCCCCCAAGGCTGTGTCCTCGGTACTACCTTTCTCTCTCGCCATTACCGGTATTCTCTCTTCCCTGCCTCCTGCTGTTTCCACCTTTCTATATGTCGATGATATCGCTATTTATGCTGTGGATTCAAATCTCCTTTGTCCCCAGTCTCTTATTCAGTCTGCCAATACTGCAGCCTCCACTTGAGCTAAAACTCATGGTTTTTGTTTCTCTCCCTCCAGTCTTATGCAATGTCGTTTACCCATTCCCATACTATACCTCAACCACCTCTTTACCTGTGTGATGTCCCTCTTCCTGATCGATCTTCTGCAGCCTTTCTTGGTCTTGTCTTTAGCTCTCGGTTAAACTGGAATGCGCATGCTTCTCTCCTTTGCTCTTACACTCTTCCTCGTCTTCACTTACTACAAGCTTTGTCTCATCTTTCAGGGGGCGTTGATCGCTCCATGCTTCTTCGTCTCCACTCAGTCCTTATTCTTCCTAAACTCGGTTATGGGTGTCAATCAGTTCTTCCTCTACCCATACTTTATTGAAACTTGACTCGAACATACTGGTCTTCGTTTAGCCACAGGTGCCTTTCGGTCAACCCCGGTCACAAGCCTTTGCATCAAAGTTGGCTTCCCCCCCCCCCTCTCCATTTTTCGTTCTCTCCTTACAGTTAAGTCTTATGTATTTCTGACTCAATTTCCTTCTAATAAATTGCTCCGCCCTCCTCCCTCTCTCCACCGTTCTTTTCAGTCTTGCTTCTCATTTCTTCCTTTATCGTTCCGTGTCCCTGCTCTTCTTCAGTCTATTGGTTTCACCTTTCCACCCATTCTTCCTCTGCATACTATATGTTTTCCCCCTTGGCTTTTACCTCCTCCAGTGGTCTGTTCTTCTTTTCTCCCTTGTTCTCACTCTCTTCTTTCTCCTGTAGCTCTCCGCTCCCTTTTTCTTGAACACATGTCCTCTCACTCTTCTGCTACTCCTATATTTACCGATGGTTCCAAATCCCTTAACGGTGTTGGTTTTGCTGCTGTCTCTCCTGAGTCTTCTTTTTCCAGTTCCCTTTCTTCTGTTGCGAGTGTTCTCACAGCGGAACTTGATGCTATTCTCGTCGCTCTGAAGTCTCTGTTTCGTTCCTCTTCCTCCCATTTTGTTATCTTCTCCAATTCCCATAGTGCACTTTCCTCTCTATGAGCTGCTTCTTCATCTCATCCCCTTGTTACCCAAATTCAAAAGTGGCTCTTCCATTTTTCTGTGCGTATGTAGATTCAATTTTGCTGGGTCCCTGGTCATGTTGGGATTGCCGGTACTGAACGAACTTATGCACTGGCTCGTTCTGCTGTCTCTCATGCCCTCACCCCGGCCCATTTTTGTTCTTGATTTTTTTCCTATTCTTACTCACCTCCTCTGTGACCTATGGCAAACTTCCTGGGACTCCCAGGTCACCAATAAGCTTCATCTAATTAAACCTTCTGTTCTTCCTTGGTCTATTTCCACTCATCCCAATCGTCGATGAGAGACTGTCCTAACGTGTCTCCACTTGGGTTACACCCGCCTCACTCACGGTCACTTAATGAGTGGTGACCCCCCGCCACTCTGTTCATACTGTAACTGCCCCTTGACCATCCGACACCTTCTCGACTGCCCGTTCATACTTTGCAACCGTTGCCATGCTTTTCCCTTCCTCTCATTATTACCCCGCCCCTCGTTGCTTACTGATTTCCTTGATTATCTTACTTTTTCTATTTCTAATATTATTGTTTTTCTTTCTGCTCTGCGTATTTTGCATCTAATTTAACTGTCCTGCATTCTCTGCTGCCTTAGTGCCACATAACCTCTCAAGGCTTGGTGCCATTTTTTTTTTCCCTCACTACGGCCCTGTCTCTTCACTCTAGTGAAGCAGCACATAATTACTGCCATGTCACGTATTTCTTCACACTATAGGTAAGCACGTGTCCATCATCGTTCGTCAAGAGGTGTCGATAACATGCTTCCATAAATGAGAAAGGTGGTGGTCTCTGAACTTCCCATACCCAGGTTTAAAATTCATGGTTATTCTCTACCTCACTGAACCTTGCCCAGTTGCTAGGTATTAATTTATTATTTGAACTATGCCCTATTTTGCACAAGACAGAAAAAGCTTCGTAGCATCTCTCCTCCGGCGATTTATTATGCACTTTACGCTATTTTTGCTTCCATATGTTAAAATTATTTCGGTACTAAAAACTTACGTTTATTGTACAGCAGAAGGAAATATCAGAGTGAAACATTCATAATAAATCGCCAGGAAGGTGCTACAAAGCCCGCAGTGGCAACGATAACACGACCGCATGTCACTGATTTGATTTTGCCTGCCTCAGATGCGGCCTGGGTCCTTCCTGGTGAACACATCGATGAGCGACCTGGTGGACCCGTTTGCCCTGGCCGATGCCCTCGGCAAACAACACATCCAGGCCGCAGCACTGGACATGAATATGACCCACTATAATCCAACCCGTGGTGAGTGTACGAGTTAAAGGGAATAAAAAAAAAAAAAAAATAGTCACTTTCTCTCTCTCTCTCTCACTCTCTCTACGGATACAATACCCCTCTCGTGCTTCCAACGGGTGCGCGATTTTACTAGTCGCCGAACACAGGTAAGGGCCATATTATCATGGGCTAGGAAGGCCCTCTACAATATTTTCCTTATCAGTTTATTTTGACACAGCTAATTGCACTGTAACCCAGTCTTAGATTAGTACAGAACGGTGATTTTTTTTTTTTTTTAAGTTACAAAACGATTAAAGTTACTCTACCTTTCAGGTGTCGTAATTAGGTGGTATGTGTTGGAACTTTCCTTGCATCCAACAGCTGGTACTACTGACACGTCACACGAGTAACTCTGCTAACTTCGGGTTACTCATTCTTATGCATCTCGATAAACAAAGCCATTTAAACTCATTAAATTTTGGTAAATATAGCAAGACTTTGTGGATACCCTACACTGTTGCTTGATGGATGGGTGGTTGGAGTGAAGAATTGGTATATACGATGAGCTTGTTGGATATGTAGCTGAATGGACTGCACAAGTTAGATCATGGGTAAATGGATAAATAAGAGTGATACACAGTAGGGATAAGTGGACGGAAGGTTTAGAATGACATGACGTGGCAGTTCAGCCTGCAGGAACCAAGCAATTCTGGACAGTTTATAGTTACACTCACTTCGATGACAGCACTTTTCTTGGCTGATTTATCTGCGTTGGTGCTGGACTAATGAGCCCATGCTACATAAGATATCTATTGATTTACCGATAACTAACAAACTACTCAGTGACGCTGATCTCTGACTGAAAAACTGTGTGCTGTCCGCCAAATTGATCTAATGACAGGGTGAGCAGACTAAAGAACTGATCAGACTTACAACTGATTAATGACAAAATGTTCATCCACTGAGAAACTGTCTGCTAACCGACAGACTCTTCATTGGCCAACAGATTATTTGCCACTCAACATTTCAGTGACCAACAGACTGACAACAGCAAATTGACAACAAGCACTGTTTAATGACAGATCAACAAGCCTCGCTGACCGACATACTGTTTCTAAACAGACTTTTCCAAACAACGGACTTCATCAACAAATTGACTGCATTTACTGACAAACTATAATAACCGACAGACTTTAACCGAACGACTGTTAGCCATCCGAACGACTGTTAGCCATCCGAACGACTGTTAGCCATCTGAACAACTGTTAGCCATCCGAACGACTGTTAGCTGACCAAACAACTGTTGGCCGACCAAAACAACTGTTAACTGACCGAACGACTGTTTGCAGACCGGACGACTGTTTGCTGACCGAACGATGTTAACTGACTCACAGTTTGTTCGGCAACTGTCAAGCTACTCGCCAATAGACAGGCTGTTCGCCAACAGACAGTTTTCCAGTGGACAAGCTGTCTGTCAGCCAAGGGGTGGTTTGCCAGTGGACAAATTGGGTGTTGACTAACAAGACAATTAATCTGTCCATTACAAGTAATCTTTGTTAGACAACTCACTGTTTCCCTAGGTACATCCAATTTTTTACTTGGCTGCATAATAACATTCTTAATAACTGTTGCAACTCTTCACTTTCAGATATTCAAAGCGTGGCTCCATTGCTGGAGGAATTTAGTTTGTCTTTTAGCATTTCCAGTATCGGTTCTAACTAGATGTAATAACCTTACTACAAATATTAATACTACTAAACTCTTCTTTGCAGGACTCTTCAGGAACCTGCAGAACGTCATAGCCACTCCCCACTCTGCTTACTACTCCTCTGAGACTATCAAAGAACTTTACAACCAGGCAGCTGATGAGATGCGCCGTGCGATAAAGGGTAAGATCCCCAGTTCCCTGCTCAACTGCATCAACAATTGTCTCTTGGAACACAGGCACAAGAGCAGGAGTAATTTCACTGCAGCTACGGCATTTAGTTACCCTGCTATATATGGTATGATGGCCATTCCTTGCCCCTCTCAATGCGGTACCTCCTCACAGTATCCATTACGCATCGATATCCCACTCCAACAAATGGAAATTCAAGCCCAGCAGTACGCCAGTCTAGGGTCACAACAGACTGCCAGTGGACAGACCCAGCAGACTGCCAGTAGCCAATCTCAGCAGACAGCTTCTCTCCAGTCCCCCCAATCACTCATTGTGAAGACTTTTAGAGCTCCCAGTCTGCAGCTCCCTGTAAACAGCAGTCAGCAAACCCAAATGCCACACAGTTTGCAGCCACAGAGGTCCCTCCTTCACCAAACTCCGGGGTCCTACTTTCATCAATATCCTCAATTTCACAGTCAGCAGAATCAGCAGACTTCCAGTCAGCAGATCGTGCAGTCCACCATTCAGCAGATCCAGCAGTCCCCAATTCGACAGATCCAGCAGACCCCAATTCGACAGATCCTACAGTCCCCGATTCGACAAATCCAGCTGTCCCCGATTCGACAGATCCAGCAGTCCCCAATTCAACAGGTCCAGCAGTCCCCAGTTCAACAGGTCCAGCAGTCCCCAGTTCAACAGGTCCAGCAGTCCCCAGTTCAACAGGTCCAGCAGTCCCCAGTTCAACAGGTCCAGCAGTCCCCAGTTCAACAGGTCCAGCAGTCCCCAATTCGACAGGTCCAGCAGTCCCCAATTCGACTGATCCAGCAGTCCCCAATTCGACTGATCCAGCAGTCCCCAGTTCAACAGGTCCAGCAGTCCCCAGTTCAACAGGTCCAGCAGTCCCCAGTTCAACAGGTCCAGCAGTCCCCGATTCGACAGGTCAAGCAGTCCCTGATTCGAAAGATCCAGCAATTCCCCAGTCAGCGGGTCCAGCTGGTCCCCAGTCAGCGGGTCCAGCTGGTCCCCAGTCAGCGGGTCCAGCTGGTCCCCAGTCAGCGGGCCCAGCAGGTCCCCAGTCAGCGGGCCCAGCAGGTCCCCAGTCAGCGGGCCCAGCAGGTCCCCAGTCAGCGGGCCCAGCAGGTCCCCAGTCAGCGGGCCCAGCAGGTCCCCAGTCAGCGGGCCCAGCAGGTCCCCAGTCAGCGGGCCCAGCAGGTCCCCAGTCAGCAGGCCCAGCAGGTCCCTAGTCAGTGGGCCCAGCAGGTCCCTAGTCAGCGGGCCCAGCAGGTCCCTAGTCAGCGGGCCCAGCAGGTTCCCAGTCAGCAGAACCGGCAATCCTCCAGTCAGCAGGCTCAGCAGTCCCCCAGTCAGCAGACCCAGCAGTCCCCCAGTCAGCAGACCCAGCAGTCCCCCAGTCAGCAGACCCAGCAGTCCCCCAGTCAGCTGGTCCAGCAGTCCCCCAGTCAGCTGGTCCAGCAGTCCCCCAGTCAACAGGCCCCGATTCAGCAGGCCCCCAGTCAGCGGGCCCAGCAGGCCCCCAGTCAGCGGGCCCAGCAGGCCCCCAGTCAGCGGGCCCAGCAGGCCCCCAGTCAGCAGGTCCAGCAGGCCCCCAGTAAGTGGGCCCAACAGGCTCCCAATCAGCATGCCCAGCAGTCTCCCAGTCAGCTGGTCCAGGAGTCCCCCAGTCAGCAGGCCCAGCAGTCCCCCAGTCAGCAGGCCCAGCAGTCCCCCAGTCGGTTGGTCCAGCAGTCCCCCAGTCGGTTGGTCCAGCAGGCCCCCAGTCGGTTGGTCCAGCAGGCCCCCAGTCGGTTGGTCCAGCAGGCCCCCAGTCAGCCGGCCCAGCAGTCCCCCAGTCGGCCGCCCCAGCAGTCCCCCAGTCGGCCGCCCCAGCAGTCCCCCAGTCGGCCGCCCCAGCAGTCCCCCAGTCGGCCGGCCCAGCAGTCCCCCAGTCAGGCGGCCCAGCAGTCCCCCGGTCGGCCGGCCCAGCAGTCCCCCGGTCGGCCGGCCCAGCAGTCCCCCGGTCGGCCGGCCCAGCAGTCCCCCGGTCGGCCGGCCCAGCAGTCCCCCGGTCAGTGGGCCCAGCAGTACGATGCTGAGTGGGTATAGTGTTTCCCCAGTGAGTAGGTCCAGCAGTTCCTAAACTCTCCCAGCCAGCAGCCCCCAAAGTCCCCCTGCCATTAGTCCTCAAACTCCCCCAGCCAGCAGTTCCCAAAGTCCCCAGGCTACCAGTCCACAAAGTCCCCCAGTCAGCAGTTTTCTCGTCAGAGATCCTGCTAGATTTATGGTTCACAACACCAACCGTCCCTGCCTCTACAACTCAGCATACAACTTGATCCGCAACAAGAAGTCTGATTTCTTCAGTGCCTTGAACTCCATGATGAAGAGCCATACCAATCCTACCATCTGCAACCCCACCAATCCCACCATCCACAACGATACTGTCCCCACCAACCCCCAAATCTTGCCATTCACAACCCACAAACCAAAATGTCCACAACCCAATCAGCTCCAAAATCACTGCTCCCACCAAATATGTACCTCTAACTTTGTATTCACTTCCTCTTAGCTTTCCTAATCACTTCCTTGCCAACTTCTCTTGGACATGACCGCTGACTGCACCCCCGCAGAAATAATAAATCTTCAGTCTCCCTCCAAACTCTCAAACTTGTGTCTAGTTCCAAAATTTACTCCTCCCTAGTCTTGGGTCTCCAGTGTTCTCCCCCCCCCCCTACATACAAAGAACTTCGCCTTATATAATCCACTTGGGTAGGACCCTCCGCCCTCCCGACCAACTCCACATCACCAGGCTTATGAAGCCTATCTCTCAGGGTACTTAAAATCTGGCAGGTCACCACCCAGAAATTTTTCACTGGGTTTTTATAGTCTGTTTTTATATGTTTTAATGTCTTATTACACATTTTACTTGAATAAAGTGAAGCCCTTTATTTTGTTTTGTTTTCATGACAGAATACCACCTACACTGAAAGACAGATTTTTCCCGTTGTCGAAAAGACTGAGAATAATCGAAGTATCTTCACCTTTCCTGTTGATTTGTGCACGAGCTTTTGGCATTTCAGTTAACAGATGCACTCTGACCACTACCAGATTATTTTATTCAACTTAGAAAGAACCAGTGGCGTACCTTCAGGGAGGGGCCTCCCAGTCAGACTGTTGGTTCCCCCAGCCACTCTTGGCTTTCCAGTCAACCCCTTAGCTATTTCGTGGCTCCTGTCTGACATTTAGGATTGTGAATGCATCTAGATAGTGGCCTTGCCCCCATCTTGCCTTCCCTCCCCATTTTTGGAGACTTGGCTACGCCACTGAAGCAAGATATACTTACTGTAGATACACTCACCTACTTACTAGGGACATCTGAGCATACTTTACATGGAGTTCCTTCTCATACTGGCCTCCACATGCCTGACTGAACAGACGATGTGTCTAAAATTGCTATCCAAAATGAGACGGTAGATTATAAATTCGGTAAGTCAACAGTCTGCTGATAATCATAAAGGACAACAGCTAACCATTGTAGACAAACAAATAATGAAATGGGCACTGCTGTCCATTCATTACTCCAAGATACAAGAGGAGAGCCATAGTTATGGATCATCGAACAGTCTGCAGGTACCTTGATGTTAGTACTGCCGGGCTTAGATTAGGCTACAAATAAATAACGAGAAAGTTAGCACTTTCATGTGGCCACCATTTACATATAAGGTGTGCAAGAAACTTCTTTCCCACTGGCATTATAAACTACAACGTGAAAAGATACAGGAGTTCAGAGATCTTTCTATCACGACACTTAAGTGATACATACGCATTTTATACATAACAATGGTCTTAGATTCTAAGTATCAAGACTTTGCTTGCTGTACTGAAAGTTTATTGCTATCAAGCAGGGGATTTTGATAATTTTATTCAGTTTAGGCCAAGACCTCTTTGTTAACAATAAACTTTATATTTGAAATATTTCATTTATAATTTCGACATTCTGGATTATAGTTCCTGGACTATTAGATGCCTCTGCAAGTATTAAGTTACCGTCCACAGGATTGGTAAGGCTCGTATAATAAAGCTGTTAAAATAAATCTAAGGTGAATGAAATCGCATCGATGGCAAAAATATATTTAACGAATACGTCATCAGATTTCAAGAGTAAACTGGGCAACCAGAATTTGCGTTGTTTATCATAGTCTCTGAAAAGCATAAATAACTGAGACAGCCCAAGGAATGACCTGCCTGAAGTCCACAGGGGTGACTGAGTTGGACTTTGAGATTTGTAACTCGTTGAATCCAATTACTTTTCTTAATAATTCCACATAATTTTATTTAACTTTGGAAGACACTTTGAACTGGAAGGGTTAGATGTAACCTTCACTCACTCACTCCAGTGTTAAGGGCCATTCCATAATCGTCTGATGGTAGCTCGAGTGAAACAAAAAGTACATCTTAATGAAAGAGTTAACATACAAGTTGCTGATTTGTATTTCAAAGAAATAGAAAAAAAGTCCCCCTCAAAGAGGGAATCACACCAGCTGCAAGCCGATACATATCTAGCGCAACTCGGAATATGACCTTGACCTTGACCTTCTTTCACCGATTTCAAACTCGTAGGAGTTTTTCATCCTACTACACACCTGTAAAATTTTGTGCTTATATCCTGAGCGACTGTGAAGTTATCGTGGTAACAGGCACACAGACGTTGATCTACTTTCACCAATTTGAACCCGAGATCGATTTTTTCTCCTACTAAACATCTATAAAATTTTGTGATGACATCTTGGGCGGTTGTGAAATAATCATGCTAACAGACACACAGACACAAAGACAAAATGAAAACAATACCAGCTTCGCCATCGCAGCTGGTAAAAAGTACATTTGCTGGAATAAAGATTATATATGAATGGTGTTGTAAGTGACTTACTGGCTGGAAACCACCAGCTAATTGCTGGAGATGATTTTTTTTTTCTTGTCTTCTGCCGCACTCAACAGTACGCTGGGAATACATGGGCAGTAGTAGCCTATATCTGTAATGTCCCAAATACACCTATTTATGTACAAATAAAATTACCCAGTGGTAATGGCGTAATCATTTCATAAAGCACCCAGCTGGGAGTGCATCCCATTACATTTTATTAAACCCTGCATATACTTTTCAGTCGATTATTTTATTTAATGCTTGCTACAACCAGAAATTTTTATTCAGGTGAGGCTTTTTGAACTTGGAGAAAAATAACTCACACTGACCTCTTCTACAAAAAGTCCCTTCTAAGATGTGTACAATCATTTGGTCGTGACTGGAAGCAAGAAACTAAAAGACTACGACACAGTAATATTTGATTGCACAAGCCTTCCAGTAATGCTTGTTCTCTTTCACGTGATCTTAACCCCCTCACGCAAGATGACGCAATGCGAGTCATAATCCTTGTAATCTGAAGAGTAACCGATGATGCAACATGACGCAACTTCTCTATAATTGGTCGTGGGAACTTTTCCTGTGGATGGATTTGTGTTAAGTTTGGTTGAGTCAAATCTTAGGGTTGCCAGGTCCAGGGGAAATGTATGGCAACAGCCAGGAACTTATCAGAAGGGTAAGCGGCCCATATTTTGCTCAGTATTGTCCCATCAGTCAGGCTGGGAGGGTGTATGAGCACGTGGCCGGGCATTTAAACCCGTGTTTGGCTACTATCACACTGTCCATACCTTACATGTATATAGTGATATTGTTACATATAGTGCAATGTGCTTGTGAAGAAAGTGTATAAGTGTTTCTTATATATTTTCAGAGAAAGCCAGATTTGAACATTCCTACTGATTTTTACCATTCCCCTCCTATTTTACACTAAACCTACAATGTCTCGCAAGGCTTATCTGAGAAAGAGTACATGACAACTGATACCACTGTTATCGCTCCTATGACAACTGACACCACTACCTTCACTCCTATGACAACTGACACCACTGCCATCACTCATATGACAACTGACACCACAACCATCACTCCTATGACAGCTGACACCACTGCCATCACTCCTGTGACAACTGACACCACTGCCATCACTCCACACACACACACACACACACACACACACAGGCTGTGATCGTACCTGTCCTCCTCTCTGCAACTCCATCTCCTCTCAAGCAACACTACAAAACTGCTAGAGGACGTGAGTAACCAGCTTATTTGTCTAGTTTTTATACTATTGTATTGTAAGGTATTAAATGTGTGTTTACTATATATTTCTCATAGGGAAAATGTGGTGGATTTCAATGCTATTCTCTCAGTCGTTATACTCATAAAGTATAGGTTACATCAAAATCTGAAGAAAGCTTGATCTAGCTGATGATTTCTTATGCATCCTTTTGTAAAGCAAAGTAACCTATGTGTGAAATTAATTGGGGAAATGTTACGAAAGACGAACATACTCAGCCTACAGGCCGAAGTGTAGGTGCTGTCACCTTGCGCAAACCATTGTAACTTTTCAAAAGTCATTTTCTCCATATCAATAAGGGTTATTACACTGTGAATTATATCATGAGCTTCCTTAATCTGTGGGCTACAAAACTGGATAGAATTTACATATATGTTTGTTACAGTGTCACTTACAACACGAAATAATAAACAAATCAGACGTTTTTAGGCGATTTTCAGTTTTATTTTTTTTTCGATTTACTCAAAAACTATTGGACCTACCAACTTGAAACTTTCACAGATGAAAGATCGTGAAATTCTGCATACAGACATGTCCTTTGCAACTGCGCATCACAGGAAAAAATTTTCATGGTGATGTTGGGAAGTTATGAGAAGCTAGTTTTCACATAAATTAGGTTTACTCAGGCTGCATTTCTGTACGTTTATTCATGTTTTGTTTTATTTTTCTCTTATATGATAGCATAAACATCAACAAAGATGATGGGAAGCGATTTATAACATATTGTATGCACTTTCTGAGGGTAAATTGGGCCATAGAAATTCTTCCCTTGCCACGCGAGCGGAGCCAGCCTGAGTGAGGTTTTGGATCTGTGCGTGGAATCAAAACTTATTGAAAACTTGCGGTGCGCAAGAGGGTTAAACTCATTCTTCCATGTTATGGATAGCCGCTTTGTCAGTAGGAACGGTCCTGGTCGTTTTGGCCATAAGCCATATAAGCCATAACCTCCACACTGGCAAACAGCCAAATCGCCGAAAGGCTTAAACAGCTTAAATAACCAAACATCATCCGATATTGCTTAGGTTAAGTTACAACCTAAAAGACCTATGGCCGGAACGACTAGGACCTGTCTGCTAAGTGGTTTTGGAGATTTCGTAGCACCTTTTTCTTAGGGATTTATTCAGCACACTGCACTTCAACATCTTCATGTACGTTATTGATGCAAAACTATTTTGGCATGAAAACGACATGATGAGCATACAAGAAAATGCTACACTGTAATTTGGAAACAAATCACAAAGGAAAAGGATGCTGCAAAAGCCTCTTATGCCACTTAGAAAAAGGATGATTATGCTATGTGTTCAAGGGTCAACTTCTTGTCCTCTGAACACAAGCTGCTGAACTGGGGTTCCCTTCAAGACTGGGTCTAGAGCATGCAACTAGAGGAACAAGGCATTAAAACTCGGGTCAACCAACTTTACACGTATATTAGGCCTACCTTAGTTACAGCTCAAGGCAGAATACAATATTAACCCTCCCCATCCCAACGTTTTCTGGGCAGTGGTATGCCCCAGTCCCGACATTTTTGGACCTTTTTTTTTTTTTGGCTCAAACATCCGCTTTTGGTGAGAAACATCAAAAATTCGTAGAGAAATCGCTCACCTGAGGTTTAAAATACTCGATCCAGGTAGGAGTACCTCCTTATCTTACAGGGTTTTCTATCAGGCTGGCTGCAAAGAAAACGAGTTCTATGGGAGGATAACTATTCCACACCACTCATAAACGGTATTTATTTATTTATTTATTTGGTACGAATTTATATGTAGTAGGAGAGTATATTGGTTTTCAAATGGTAATAGGCATTATAAGCATTGTTTCACTCACTAACTCATCACCATTCCTGACCATTTTTTGCCACATTACCTGATCATCATTTCTGACTGTTTCTTCCTCTAATGTTTGTCCTCCACATTGTCATCAATTGGGGAATCACCCTGGCCCTGAATTTCGTACCGTGGCATGACATGGCTTTACTGGCCAGGTCACTGATAACAGGTGAATTGCTGAGAAAAGGGCATGCAGGGGGGGGGAGGTCATGCTGGGTAAGGCATTGTCCCTGCCTGGCATCTTGTAGAGGAAGGTGTCCCGTGTATATGTGCCAAAAATCACTCGCGAAAATTGAAAATTGTGCAAATTAGGGACCTTGCAATGTTGCCACGTTAATTTATGTCTCCGGGATATGAGTGCACATCATGTGAGGACGTGAATTCACGTCTCTGGGATGGGGCGGGTTAATATTACACAATGAACAGGTAAGAGTCACAATAGGACAGGTGGACTGTGGTTTGGGCTGCTGCGGACTTGGACTGCTCAAAGGGGACATCTGGGTGTGGAAGACATCTCGTTAGGTGTGCACTCCCGCAGGAGGCAAGGGACCACTGCCAGGGGCTGAGACGTCTGGAGTGAGCTGCTGGGCGGCATGGAGGGAGATCCTTCCCTAGTGGGGCCTCAGTGGAGAAGGCAGCCCTCGGGACTGGGGCCAAACAGGGCGAGCAGGCGTGCTTGTCTGTGCCCGCTCCTAGAGGAGGACTGCTTGCTGATGGGATGGGGAGGTCACACCCCAGAGCCCTGGGAGCACCCCTGGGTGACTGGGGGCTGCAGTCTCACTAGGGTCGAGTTGCCGTCAGGGGCTGCCTGTGGCGTTCCTTCCTCCTGGAGTTCGACATCGAAGGACGTCGCCAGGGTGCTGGCTGCAGGGAACGGACTCCCAGACTCACCATGGGGTCTCGCCAGATCTCCAGCTGCAACTCCGCCTGGGAACTGCCTCTGAGAGGAGAGAGAGAGAGAAGGGTGTCCAGCTCAGCCTCTGGGTGGGTGGTGAGGCAAGGGACGTCCTCCGTGAGGGTAGTCACAAGGGCAGCTGTCTCCGGGGTTCTACGCGCCCCTGGGACAGCAGGTCAGGGGCGTACGGTGGCTGACCCTTCCCCGGTGCGGACGGTGGCCGTCACTGTGGTACTGCTCCCTGAAGAGGTGGAAGAAGAAGGATGGATGATGGCCGATCCTTCCCCAACACGGACGGTGGCCATCGCCATGGTTCTGCCCTTCTCTGGGGTCACAGGAGGAAGACGTACAGTGGCCGATCTTCCCCCGGTGCAGACGGTGGCCATCACCGCGGTGCTGTTCCCAGGAGTGGCTGCACGTGAAGGGCGTACGGTGGCCGTCTCTTCCCCGGTGCAGATGGTGGCTGTCACCGCGGTCCTGCAGGGGGTAGCAGCTAAAAAGCGTATCGTCGCTGACTCTTCACTGATGTGGACAGTGGCTGTCATCACGGTGCTGCCTGGGACTGCATCTCTACAAGTCCCACCCCGATCCCGGCGAGTGCTGGCCCAGCTGGAGAGTGGTCTGCTGAGGTGGCATTCCTGCATCTGGCTCCATTGAGAGGAAGAGGGGCGCAAGGTAGTATGGGACACAGGCCCATCTTAAGTGGGCCCTTCGCATGCCCTATGCGCCTCCCCCTGGGGTGGGTGTTGCGATACCCTGTCTGTGGCTCCTCCATGGGGTGGGTGTTGTGCCACCCCTTCCGTGGTCTCCCGTTGGGGTGGGTATTTCACCACCGTCAGTGGGGAAGAAGTCACATTCCGTGGCTGGAGGTGATAGGTGTCCAAGGTGGTAGTCCAGCGGGTCAGTGTGAGGTGGCAGAGGAGAGTGGTCCAGTAGTGGTTGGGTGGGTTTGGTTCCTGGTGCGAGGCGCAGGTGACGTGGAGGGTGGAGGTCCGAGGTGTCTTCAGGAGGAGGCGGAGGAGGTGGAGTGTCCCTCGGATATCCTGGTGTTTCCCCTAGGCAAGGGTCCAGGTCATGCGACATATTTTCATCTCTGGTGGTGGTGAGGGGCCGATGTCTCCTGGCTGAACGTTGGCAACGGGTGAGGTGACCTGGGTTTTATGGGAGTTCCGAAGGCAGGTGTAAATCCTCTCCCTGGAGGACTGGGTTGATGGAAGTTTCCATTGCATCTGGCATATTCTTAGTGTTATGGGGGTTGTGCTGGGTGTGGTGGGGGTGGGTGAGGGTGGTTTTGGTGATGTTGTGGGTGTGGGTGAGGGTGTGGCTGCGTACCTGGCTGGTGGGTGGGAGAGGCAGCTGGATCTGGTTGTGGTGGTGGTGGTGAGAACAGGTGTGGGCAGTGAGGTGGTGGAGCCACGTGGTGCAGCAGCCGGGTGTGGGTGGGTGGTTGCTTGTCTTGGTGGTGGAGTATGCGGAGTTGTGGCAGTGGTGGTGGATGAGGGGCTGGTGTGTGGTCTGGCATAGGTTGTGATTGTGGAGCAGGGGATATGTGGCGAAGAGAACTGTGTGGGTGTAGCGGTGGCGGCGGGTGGTGTGTGGTGTTGGTGACGTGGTTGGGTGACTGGGGATGGGTGGGGGGTCTCTTGGCTGAGTGGCTAGGCCTTTGTGTCCTGTGGTGGCGGCGTAGCAGCGGGAAGTGAGGTGTCAATGAGGTCACCGGGGGAGTGTCAGGGGGCCGTGGGGATGGTGTGGAGCAGGTGGAGGGTGAGGTGGGGGAGGTGGCTGTGGAAGGGGGGTGGGTGAGGGGGAGGTGGCTGTGGAACGGGGGTGTGTGAGGGTGGGGAGGAGGAGGAGGAGGGCGTGAAATAGCAGGTGTATGAGTCAGATGCGTGATCTGGGGTGGCGGGTGGTGGAGTGGGTGCAACGTGATTGGGCAGTGTTAGGTGGGGGCAAAATAGTCGCACGTGGTGGTTGTGGTACATGTGCTGGGTGTTATGATACCAAATGGTAACTTAGTAAGGGTTGGGGACATTGATGACAGCGTAGGGTCCCTCAAACCATGGTGAGGTCTTGTTTGGGAAGGGTAGTTGTGCTACTCCTACCAAGTCTCCTGGCTTATAGGGGCTGGATGGGGTGATGTCGGGTTGTAAGTCCTGGTGTTTTTGTAAGTGGTGCAGTCGGCTCTTGAGGTGGTGAAGGGGGTTGGATGTGGGAGATGTGGAGGGTGGCTGAAGGTGGTGTTGTAGGGGTTGGAGGAGTTTCTCCAAACACCCGTTCATGGGGGGTGATACTGTCTTCTCAGGGGCAGGTGTTCATCTCCCACTATATAATTTTCACATGCACTGGCCAGTCTTCACTCTTTGTTTCCTGTATTCAGGCCCGCACCTGGTCGAGAAGGGTGTGGTGGCTTCTCACAAATTCCGTTCCCTTGGGGCCAGTAGGGAAAGGAGTGAGAGATTTGGTAGCCGAAAATGGTGGTGAGTTCCTTCCAGATCTTGTCGGTAAATTCCAGGGCGTTACCTGAGTGAAGGACTTGGGGGATGCCAAAGTAGGGGAAGACATGGCGGATGAGTGCGTCGGCCACGGCCACAGCATGGTGTTCCTTGGCCGGGCAGGCAATGAGGAATTTCGGGTAAGTGTTCACGAAGGTAATGATGTACTTGTAACCGGCTTTGGGTTGTAGGGGGCCGACCATGTCCACGGACAATAGTTGCCATGGTTTGTGGGCGGTGAAGTCCCCCGACTGGCCAGGTGTTCGGGTGATGTTCTTGCCTAGTGAGCAGGCCCAGCAGGCCTGAATGACTTGTTTGGCCAGGCTGGAGGAGCCGGGCATCCAATAAATATCATTAAATACTTGTAGAAGCTTTTTGGTGCTGAGATGGATGCCGTTGTCTGAATGAAGGTGGGTCACTGCGTCGAGGGCGGTGTCCAGGTCAAGGAATATGTGTCTGGCCCGGGCAAACAGGTGATCGCCATACCTGTGGCGCTTAGAGAATACCTGGGGTGGTATCCACTGGGGGTGATCTTGGTTCTGCCACTGGTGTAGGAGACTGGAGGTGGCACTGATGGAGTTGATTGGCAGGCGGGACAGGGCGTCGGCGTTGGTGTGTAGTTTCCCGGGTCAATAGGAGATTTCAAAATCAAACTCTCTGAGAGTTTCCCTCCACCTGATTAGTTGGGCATTATGAGTGTGGGACTGGTGCAGCCACTGCAGGGACTGGTGGTCTGGTATGATGGTGACGTGAGTGCCGGAGAGGTAAGCTCGAAAGTGCTTCATTGCCCATATAATGCCTAGGCATTCACGTTTGGTGGTGACGTAGTTTTTCTCGGCTTGGTTGAGGGTGCGGCTGGCGCAGGTGATTATGTGCTCTCACCCTTCTTGGACCTGGGCTAGGAGAGCACTGATCACTAGGGACACATCGGTGTATAGGTGAAAGGGCAGGGTATAGTTGGGGAATGCGACAACTGGAGTGGCAATGAGTTTGGTTTTGAGGGTGTGGAATGCTGTGACTCGATCGTCGGTCCAGATGAAGGGCTCACCTTTTTTAGTCATGTCATGGAGGGGTTTTGCGTTGTTGGTGAAGTAACATGTGAGCCTGAGAAAGGCGCACACCTCATGGACAACTGGTGGTAGGGGGAGGTCTGTGACAGCCCGCAGTTTGTCAGCGTCGGGTGATATGCCTTCCTTCAAGATAATGTAACCCAGGAAGGACCGTTCAGCCAGGAGGCACTTTGATGGTTTAAGCTAAGTCCCACCTGGCAGATGTGCAGGAAGACTTGCTTGAAGCGTTGGAGGTGGTGGGCCCATGTCCAGCTGAAAATGATTACGTCGTACAGGTACGCCAGGCAGATTTCCCAGGTGAGGCTGGTGAGGACTGACTCCATCAGTTGGGAAAATGTGGCGAAGGCGTTGCAGAGTTCGTTGAACTCATAATGTTTCCCATTACTGGTCGAGAAGGCTGTTTTTCCTCTGTCCTCCGGGTGTACGGGGACTTGCCAATATCCTGATTGTAGGTCTAAGGTGGAGAACCAGGATGCCCCGTATAGGGAGTCATGGGAGTCGTCTATCCTGGGTAGAGGGGTGGCGTCCTTGGTGGCCACGTCATTTACTTGTCAATAGTCCACAAAGAAGCACATGGTGCCATCTTTCTTTTTGACCAGGATGACTGCAGAGGACCAGGGGCTGGTGGATGGGGAAAAGACGCCAGAATCGAGCATTTCCTGGACCTGCCGGTCTTCCTCAGCCCGTTGTTTGGGGGTTTTCCGCTGTGACAGTTGGAGAATAGGTGGTCCTGTGGTGTGGACCTCATGTGCCAGGTATGTGGTGTGGCTAATGTCTGCTGGTCCTGACAAAAATAGGTCTTGGAAGTCCAGGAGGAGGAATCGGAGGCTGTCAGCCTCGTAGGGTGAGAGGTGTTCAGGTAGGGGAGGGTAGGATGGCAGGGGAGGAGGGGGGTTGCACAAGCCTTGGCCTCCTCCATTTCTCTGACCACTAATCCTCTGGGGAGGGTAAGGGGGGTGGTGATGTTGGTGACGTGTACTGCTCCGAGGTGAGGGGGGAGGAAGGTGGCAGACAGTAGGCAAGAGGAGAAGGCCCCAGGTGGAAGGCTAGGGGAGAAGAGGACAGAGGTGCCAGTGGGTCTGTTTGGGTGTAGCCAGGCCTCATGCTAGGGGAAGATGGTCAGGGAAGAGGCTATGGCTGTGGGGAAGGTGGGGTGTGGAGGAGCGGGGGGGGCAGGGGGGATCAGGGGCAGGGTGGAGGACATGGTGGGGGGGATAGGGTGAGAGGGGAAATGGGGGTGTGCACATGCAGAGTGGCTGGGAGGGGGTCTGGAGGCTTCTGGAAATGAAGATGTCATTTGTGACAATCGATGCTGGTGTGTAACTTCTGCAGGAGGTCCAGCCCCAAGTAGCCATCGTAGGCACAGCAGGTCAAGTCAAAAATGATGAACTAGTGTTGGGTGGATACTTGCTGGTGGGTATCAGCAAGTAGGGCCCGGGTTCCCCACGAATTGGCAGGGGGCCATCCCCCGCATCTATGAGGTGATTTGGGGTGGGGAAAAGTGGACCGAAAGCTGAGATGTGGCAGGAGTGGAAACGGCTGTAGAGGCAGGATCTGGCCGCTCCTGTGTCAACCAGTAGCCTTATTCAGTCTTATCTTGTCATAGACTGGGAGGCGGTATTTCTGTGAGATGGCCTCTGCCACTGTGAGGAGGTGCGGGGGCAGTCCTAAAAATCCAGCTGTTGTGGGCGTCTTCCTCTTCAGGCTCCACTTCCCCGGGGTTAGTGTAGTCGGTGGATGAGGCGTCATCCTCGGCGGCCCCGTCTAGTGAGGAGACATTGCAGCGCCCTTGGGTGGCTGTCCAGCGCCGGGTAGCCATTAGTTGCTCACGGATGTCGTGGAGAGGGCAACTGCAGCTGCAAGCGCAGAATGCCCAAGGGTTGATAGAGATAATATTCGTATTCTCCTTGGAGTTGGGGCGCCTCTTGGTAGGGTGTGCCCTAGATATGGTGGGTGTTGTTGAAGGGCTTGTGTGGGTGGAGGGCATCCGTGGTTTGTGGTGTGGCGTCGTCCTCTGGGTGGGGAACTTACTGACTGCACCGATGTGCTGTGGGGTGGAGTGGGCAGCTAAAAGATGCCACACGAGCTGTACATCTTTGTCAAGGTCTCCTGTTGGGTCGTGTATCGTTAAGTGTTCCCTTATGGTGCTGGGGAGGATCCTCAACAATGTATTAAATATACGCCGTTCCCGGGTGGCTGCATTGGTCTCCGGGTAAGCAGCAGTGACTAGTTGCCTGACCTGGATGAGTGCGTCGTCCAGGTTGCCGTCATAGGTGAGGGCATCAAGCTGTGACAGAGCTATGACTTTCCCCAAGGATGGCGTGGCTGCCTGAGTCACAAATTGGGTAAACTGCACCCATATCAGCTCCGGGACGATCTTGGTGGCAATAATTGACACTGCCTTGCTCAGGTGTGGCAGGGTAACTGCTATCTTCTCCCTGTCATGATCAAATCCTGTGTCTAATAGTGGTTTAACCATGGACAGGTATGTATTAATATCGTTCTGTTCGGGGTCGAACTTTGGTAACTGCATGTGTGGTTTGGCCGCCATTTTGTTAAACATTCTCTTATGTTCCTCGCTGCTCTCTGACCAGATCAAAATGCACCACTAGCCAGCAGTGTTATGCTACGTGTTCAAGGGTCAACTTCTTGTCTTCTGAACACGAGCTACTGAACTGGGGTTCCCTTCAAGACTGGGTCTAGAGCATGCAACTAGAGGAACAAGGAATAAAAACTTGGGTCAACCAACCTTACATGTATAATACCTTAGTTACAACTCAAGACTGAATACAGTATTAATATTACACACTGAACAGGTAAGAGTCACAACTGGACAGGTGGACTCTGGTTTGGGCTGCTGTGGACTTGGGCTGCTCACAGATGTCGTCTGGGTGTGGTAGGAATCTCATTAGGTGTGCCCTCCCGCAGGAGGCATGGGACCACTGCCAGGGGCTGGGACGTCCGGAGTGGGCTGCTGGGCGGCATGGAGGGAGGCCCTTCTCAAATGGGGCCTCGGTGGGGAAGGCAGCCCTTGGTACTGGGGCCAAACAGGGCAAGCTGGTGCACTTGTCCGTGCCCGCTTCTGGAGGAGGACTGCTTGCCGATGGGGCTGGGGAGGTCACACCCCGGAGTCCAAGGGGTGCCCCTGGGTAATTGGGGGCTGCAGTCTCGCTCGGGTCGAGTCGTCATCAGGGGCTGCCTGTGGCTTCCCTTCCTCCTGGAGTCCGGCAGTGAGGGGCGTCACCGGGGCACTGGCTGCAGGGCATGGACTATCAGACTCACCACAGGGCCTCGCCAGATCTCCTCCAGCTGCATCTCCGCCTGGGAATTGCCTCTGTGGGGAGAGAGAGAGAGAAGGGTGTCCCTCTCGGCCTCTGGGTGGGTGGTGAGGCAAGCAAGGGACGTCCCCTGTAAGGGTAGTCATAAGGGCAGCAGATGAGGGACGTACAGCAGCCGATCCCACCCCGGTGTGGATGGTGGTCGTCACCGCGGTTCTACATGCCCCTGGGACAGCAGGTGAAGGGCGTATGATGGCCGACCCTTACCCGGCGCAGAAGTGGACATCGCTGCGGTTCTGCCCTTCTCTGGGGTCACAGCAGGAAGACGTACAGTGGCCGTCACCACGGTGCTGTTCCCAGGAGTCGCTGCAGGTGAAGGGCATATGGTGGCCGTCCCTTCCCCAGTGCAGATGGTGGCTGTCACCGCGGTCCTGCAGGGGGTAGCAACTGAAGAGCATACGGTGGCCAACTCTTCCCTGACGCGGATGGTGGTCATCGTCGCGATGCTGCCTGGGACTGTATCTCTACAAGTCCCATCCCAATCCTGGCGAGTGCTGGCCCAGCTGTAAAGAAGTCTGATGGGGTGGCGTTCCTGTGTCTGGCTCCGTTGAGGGGAGGAGGGGCGCAAAGTAGTAGGAGACACAGGCCCGTCTTGAGTGGGCCCTTCGCGTGCCCTATGCACCTCCCTGTGATTTCCCCCGGGGGTAGGTGTTGCGACACCCTGTCCGTGGCTCCTCCATGGGGTGCGTGTTGCACCACCCCTTCCGTGGTTTCCCGTTGGGATGGGTACTTCAAGGATCCATCCCAAGACCACACTAGCGTTATGTTGGGGCACTGCACAATCTCGTCCATTACATGCAAAATTATAAAAGCACCATAACATGCTATCTAACCCTGTCATGACTCAACTGTTGCGCCAGTCACGAAGCCTTTATCTACAGGGAGGCTACGTTATCTTTCTGTTTATCGCATGCTCTCTCTCTCTCTCTCTCTCTCTCTTCAGGAAAAGTAATGAAAGTATCCTTAGTGTCCACTACTACATGGGATGCTAGGATTCTAGACGCATAAGAAAATGACAAACAAACTGAAGAACTATTAAACAGAGTGTCCATCACTCGTTATGCAAACCTTCGACATCTACTCAGCCTCACAGGCCAAATGATTCCCATAAAAGTGCACTTCATAAAAGTGCCCATAGGATAGACCAATTCCCCAGACTGTCAAGTTACAATAGGAGTGCAAGTCCTCGTCATATTTATCCACTTCATCAATCCGTTTCTCTCCACCTTAAATTTTTAAGCTTCCTTATTCTTTTTATACATTCACTTATCCATCCACATTCTTCTTGGCCTATTCTTGGCCTTCCGTGCCTCCCCCTACCCTCAAACTCATACGTACCTATTTTTACCACACTACCATCTTGGCACACACTATTTTACTCCTTGAGCAACAGACTTGCTTACTCCACATATATTACGATTCTCTGCATTTCTTGTCTTAGTCTATGCATCTATTACTCTCACTCCCATTCCAAAGTCTCACAGCCATACGTTAACTTGGATACTAATATACTTTCGGTCAGCACTCTTACAGCAACTGTACTTAGACCCCCTGTTCATAACAAGACTTAGCACAGCCACCTTACTTCTGTCTTGAGCCACTCTATTTCTTTCACACATTTATTTACCTCTCTTCTCTATCACTGTTCCCACATGTTTACAGGAATTATGATTATATATGAATATGAAGAAGAAATAATTTTGTGACTAAATTTACAGATGGTGCAAAAATAGGAAAGCCACTCGTAACATAAGAAATTTCAACAGGGTATGAACAAAATAACCGAATGGACAATAATGTTAGCAAGTGTCAGGTACCGCCCATTGGGAGGCACAGCTGATAGATGAATATATAAAATTGGGACAGGAAATAAAGAACGCTTCCACTGTCCATGGTTTTGCAATTGTTGTCTCACAGACATTACTTATCACAAGTGTAATGATGCAGCCAAGAGACCAACAATATGTTAAGGCTTATTAACAGATTTCTTATGAAAAATGCAAATTCCTTATTAATAAAAACACAAACATGAGGAAAATAAAAAGCCGGTCCCGCTTTACCCTCTCTGAGAGGTAAGGGTCCGAGCCTAGACTATACTGTAGTCTATAAATAAAGAACATACACGGACCTATGGCCTACGTGAAACTCTCTAGTCATCTCAAGGAGACGAACACATTCATGTAAGATTACGCCCATCATATGGCTACTAGACGTCAGAACTTTTTTTTATAATAAGACAATAATAATCTCCAATGAACCCACCTGGAGTACAGTTCGCAGTGCAGTGCAGTTCAGTCCTTAATCTGAATACTGTCATCAGCTCAAGAGACGACCGACAAAGGTGGCCTCTCTCAGTTGTAACAAGACAAATGAAGAAAGACTGAAGAAACACAGCTTTTATTCCTTCTAAACATCGGCTTAAGAAGAACTGATGGAATACTCGTATCTGAACACACATTATTATTTTATCAACATACAATTGCAACTAAATTATTCACTCCAGTTTTGGATATTGCAGCCCCCTGAAGTAAGTTTCAGCTCAGAACACATAAGGAAAATCTAGAGTCTCTGTAAACTATGTTATTTAACATTATTTTGCTCATGATATAATACAGGAAATGACAAAAATTATTGGTTGAAACAAAAGACAAAGACAGGTTGAGAGACAGAACTGAGAAGCATCTACAAACATCATGTGTTACCTAGACCACACGTGCCCTGGCGTTTCAAATGAAGATAAAGCCCATCTTCACTCCTATACTAGCTTAATAATTTACTGCTCTGTCTCCCTATGCTGTCACATTGTGTACTACTGTACGTCTTTCAGTATGGCTGATATAAGCGATTTCGGTCTTTTTTTATTTAGTTAGTTTTCAAATGGAATGATTAAAATTCAAAAGTTAGAAACTCACAAGATGAATATCAGAGGAAGGAGAAATGGAAAGGATGTGTTCTCCTTTAGATTTAATACAGCCAAAGAATTTGAATTAGTCAACAGATTTAAATGATAAGTAAATGGCACAGCTATACTGTATTTTGAGACTGACAGGGCAGCCGAACTCAGTGTAGAGAATTTTAGATTATTTTCGGGAATGAGAGAACAGGCTAGTTTGTTCCGTGTATTACACGCAACACTCAGCTTTGGCTTGATATAAGGACATAAGAAAGCAGAAGGATACAGAATGAAGGCAGCTGTCAATGCCCCCAGTCAGCTGGGTTTTAGTGAGAAAAGGAAGGTGATGTTAGAGGAGAAGTGTTGTTTAACAAATGGGAACCTGGAGGAAAGGCCACGAATGTTGCAGAAAGTGACAGAGATTGACAATGGTCCAGGATATATCAACTAATCATCACAGGTGAAGGTGGGGGTATTTATCCCCTTCCCCTCCTCCCCTCCTCCACCTCGAGACTCCAATATTAGGTGTAAATCAGCATTTTGATTTGAGATTTTGAAACGATAATGTAACGTGTTATGTACATGTAGTTTAGAGTCAAACTGAACTGAATAATGGATTCCCAGCACAAGGTATCAAAGACCATATGGCTCTAATTCAAAACAAAGATAAATGAATAGCAATGGAACAGAAACTGGAAAGACGCAGAAATGGTCGTGGTGTTAATATGGTCTTGGTGTAGAAGTGTGCTTTGTGTAGAAATTGTCCTGGCGTAGAAGTGGTCTTGGCACAGAAGTGGAAAAGGTCTTGGCAGAGAAGCGGAAGTGGTCTTGGCAGAGAAATGGAAGTGGTCTTGGCATAGAAGTGGAAGTGGCCTTGGCGTAGAAGTGGTCTTGGTGTAGCAATGGTCTTGCTGTTGAAGTAGTCCTGGAGCTGAAGTGGTCCTGGCGTAGGAGTGGCCTTGGCATAGAAGTGACTTTGGTGTACGAGTGGTCTTGGCATAAAAGTGGTCTTGGTGTACAAATGGTCTTGGCGTTGAAGTGATCTTGGCGTTGAAGTGGTCTTGGCGTTGAAGTGGTCTTGGAGCTGAAGTGGTCTTGGAGCTGAAATGGTTTTGGTACTGAAATGATCTTGACATTGAAGTGATCTTGGTGCTGAAGTGGTTTTCATGTTAAGGTGGTCTTGGCACTGAAGAGGTCTGGGCGTTGAAGTGGCTTGGCGATGAAAAGGCTTGGTGTTAAAGTGTTTTGGCGATGAAGTGGCTTAGCGATGAAATGGCTTGGCAATGAAGTGGCTTGACTGGTCAGATGGTTGAAATGCTTGACCAAGGAAGGGCGGAAGGTTACATGTCAATGGGAAGTCCTTTGGCTTTCGTGACAAGAAACTAAATGTCTGGCCTGACAGGAATACAGGAAAAACAAAGGCCGGAAGAAACACGAAAATATCAAGAAGACAGGTAGGACAGACGAGAAGAGGACAGTAACGAGAGAAAGATTGGACACAAAAAGGCCCCCTTTAGTCGACTCTTACGACAAGCATAAATAAATATATATATATATATACAAATATAATATAAAAAAAAAAAAAAGACGTGATCGAAACATACGAAGCTAATGAAATTGAATCGAATGAAGATTATTGCTAACCCCTTCACTACAAGGGGTCTCTCCAAAGCTGAATAAATTGTCGAGTGGAAATAAGAAGAAATAAGTGGTCGTGTACTGAAGAGCTTAATTTCGTGTAGGTATGGGACAAATGGGAATGTTGCCAAATAATGGAACGAAACATCACATGAGCGAACTATCTAATCGGTGACTTGATAAAGAAACGCACGTGATGATGATGACTCTCTCTCTCTCTCTCCCTCTCTGCTCAGTATTCCCCTCCCTCTCCTGTTCTCTTCACTTTCTTTCCTCTCCGTCTTCCCTTCACCCTCTCACTTCCACCCCCAATCCATCTGACATCCTTTCTCTCCCTTCCACTCTCTCTCCTCCTCATTTCCACTGCTGGCCCCTTTCTCCTTTTCACTCCCTCAATACTTTTGTTCTTTTCAGTCGTACCCCTCTAAGAAAAAAAAAAAAAAAAACTCTTCCTTTTGTCCCTCTTTCAAGTTCTCTCTCTCTCTCTCTCTTTCTCTCTTCCCCACCCTCTCTCACTTGGGCCCGCTAGGGAAAGAATGCCCTATGATGATGCACATGACCAACGCTAAGGTGTGTATCTGACCTCGCCTGAAAAATGGATTGGGGATCAAATACAAAGACAGATACACAGATACATATATACATACACAAATGCGTAAATAAACAAGTATACAGGGTGTTCAGTAAGGATGTAGCAAAAATCAGGGGGTGCATTCCGGAGACGATACTGAATGTAAATTACTAAATGAGCATATTGCGAAATCTCAATAGTTTGGGAGTTACAGCACTTTACAGACCTGCTATGGATGTGTTGGAGTCAGGGGATTGTAAATGAGACGTCCATCATTTACAGTGAGATTTATTAACAATGTTATACAACATGCTTTACAGCAAATGTTCACAACTCAGGACCCCTTGCTCAATGCATGCTGCAGCCCGTTGCAAAAGTGACTGTAGCACACTTTCCAAAGCCCCGGGATTGTTGCTGATACGTGCCTCACTGTCCTGCACACGACACCATAATTCCTCACGATTTGGAACCTCTGTAGCATACACCTCGCTTTCAATGTCCCCATAGGTGGTACATTCCATCATGCTAGAAGAACAAGGGATTACCTGAATGCTGTGTTTCCTGGACAATGCATAGGGCGAGGTGGCCCAGTGCCGCGGCCACCTCGGTCACCTGACGTCATTCCCCTTGACTTCTACTTATAGGGGCATATTAAAAACGAGGTGTATGCTACAGAAGTTCCAAACCGTGAGGAATTGTGACTCGTGTGCAGGATAGTATGGCACGTATCAGCAACAGTCCCAGGGCTTTGGAACGTGTGCGACAGTCACATCTGCAACGTGCTGCAGCATGCACTGAGCAAGGATGCCGGAGCTGTGAACATCTGCTGTAAATGTGAATGGCATACCAGTGTCTAGCATACTGTATAACATTGTTAATAAATCTCACTATAAATGATGGACGCCTCATTTACAATCCCCTGACTCCAAGACATCCATAGCAGATCTGTAAAGTGCTGTAATTCCCAAACTATTGAGATTTTGCAATATGTTCATTTAGTAATTTGCATTCAGTATCGTCTCCGGAATACACCCCCTGATTTTTGCTACATACTTACTGAACACTCTGTGTGTGTGTGTGTGTATATATATATATATATATATATATATATATATATATATATATATATATATATATATATATATATATATATATATATATACCGTATAAATATACTGTATATATCATATATAAATAATATGGTATATATGTATATAGATAGATAGATAGATAGACAGATAGACAGATATGTATGTGTGTGTGTGTGTGTGTGTGTGTGTGTGTGTGTGTGTGTGTGTGTGTGTGTGTGTGTGTGTGTGTGTGTGTGTGTGTGTGTGTGTGTGTGTGTGTGTGTGTGTGTGTGTGTGTGTGTGTGTGTGTGTGTGGTGGGGGTTAGGGTGAGCAGAAAGAAGTGGGCAGGTAGGATTTGGGTGGTGGTGAGTGGTGTAATGGGCAGACGAATTCATCCTGTGAAAACGGACATTGTAGGCTTGACACTATGGGCTTGGCGGCTTATCTCTCAACAACAACACAATAAAAGCATGCTTGTCCCATATACCTGGTGTGTTACGATAAAGGTGAAAAATAAATAATCGTGGTGAAAGATTACTGACAAAGCAAGCAAAAAGTCACAAACAGCTGTCAGTCTACGTGATATCGAAGCTCGGATGGTAGTGACTGTTGTATCCTAGATAATGGCAAGTTGCGGTGGCTATGATACTGGTGATTATGATGGCTGCGATAGTGCTTGTTGTGACAGTGGTGGTCCTGGCGCTGTCACGTCTGGGTTGGACAGTGATGTCTCGACTGCAGGACGAGTAGGAAGTGACAGGGGGACGGCAACAACTTCAGCTGTCATCACACTGAACTTGTGGCTCAGTTACATTATTGTATCTCCGCCAACCTCTGTCATCACAAGCACAGCCACTTAAAAGACAGTTCATACAACAGGTAAAGTTGCATTATCACCATCATCATATGCATTATCACGACAGCAGTCAAATAGAAAAGAGCCCTTTGACCAGTCTGTGGTGGTCAACTGTAGGTCCGCTAGGGTTTGATTTATTTTTAATTAAGTCACCACCAAGTCCTTTTAGTCGCCCCCTATGAATTAAGGAATCCAGAGGAAATATTCTCCCTCTCCATTCCTAGCCAAGCACGAGAGTTCCCAGGGAACATCTCCCTACTTCAGGGGCTAAGCCTTTCTGTTAGTAAGAACCCCGTGTTTAAAAAGTGATACATTGCATTATTTTACCTGTTACCATCAGATAATTTTACTGTGGGAAAAATTCAACAGCAAGAAGGTTAAAAAACTGTCTTGATTTACATTTTGGTCAAGAATTATGCGAGTCGTAATCTGTTTCAGCTACTGCCAGACGACTTATTAATTTAATCTCCGAAGAAAACACTTCAGAAAAGGGCTATGGCCCAACCCCTTAGTAACGGCCCTAAGATTTGCATTCTTTGTGTAACTCACTCTCCCCATCAACAGTGCTCCGTGTAAGTCGGTTCCAGGTGGGAAGGACCATAAAATTTGCATGATTCTCTCTCTCTTAGCATAACCCATATACTGTCTAAGTAGGTTCCAGGTAGTAAGGACCGTAACACTTCCATGGTCTTAATAACTCTCTCTCCCAGAGGATGGCATCGTATCAGCAGGTGCCCGGCGGTCAACAAGAGGTCCCCACACGCCGCAGCCCCGCGCCCCCCGTTCCCCACTCCGCCTCTGACACAGAGCCCCTCCTGGGGGGGCGCCTCACGCCTCCACCCCGCTACTCCTCCATTGGCCCGTCATGGGAGAAAAATAATTTGGAGCAGCTTCCTCAGAGTGAGTTATTCTTCTCTACTCTTAATTAGTTATATATTTCTGGACGGTTTCACTGGACATGCTATTGGTCCCCTTTCCTTCCATGTTTTCTGGTCTCTACATCATTCCATTCTTAGGTGGGCAAAATATAATGACGATGATGATGATGATAATTATGATTTTCATTTTTATTTCGTTTGCTACCCATCTTGTTATGATTTTTTGGGGGGAAGGAGTGTTGAAAATGTTGTTAAGATGGTCATATTTTATTTAATTATTTACCATATATTTTTCATTTTCTTAACTGTTTTTTTTTAGCGATATCATAGGTGTGTGTGTGTGTGTGTGTGTGTGTGTGTGTGTGTGTGTGTGTGTGTGTGTGTGTGTGTGTGTGTGTGTGTGTGTGTGTGTGTGAGAGAGAGAGAGAGAGAGAGAGAGAGTATTTGTACATATGCATGCATATCAAGAAGAGAGGCAGATAGATAAATAAGATATATATCTAAAATATCTAATTTTTATATGAAATATGTTCACACACACACACACACACACACACACACACACACACACACACACACACACACACACAATTATTTGTTTTCATGCATGTCGCTGATATCATCATGATGACTGTTACTAATATGATTGCAGTTAATCCTCTCCTGGTCGGGACAACTTTGTTTTTCTACTCCAGTATACGTACGTTAGATTGCTTTACTGAACTGAGTGGGTCACAGGAGCCTGAGTGTAAATGCTGGTACCATTACTCCTCTAATGATGAACAAAGCTCTAGTTTTTACGCCAGTTACCACCAGACAATTATATTTAGCTGGGTGATAAGAACCTGAAAGTGTTACAGAAAACTGCACATCTTTAACGTCTTTTTTTTTTTCCTGACACAGGTGACACTGCCAACATTACCACCACCACCACCACCACCACCGTTCCTCCCCCACGTCCGCCACCTCCTACCCCTGCCCCTGCTCCTAATGCCTGTCCTCAGCCGGCCCTGCCTCAGAACACCTTCGCCTATCCTGGTAAGTGGAGAGGTGGACGAATAATTGGATAACGGCCATACGTTTAAGGGCTGTATTCTGGATGGCACAGGCTACGTAAAACCTCATCACTGGCAATTTATTTTACACTGTACACTTCAGTATCTTCTCGTACGTTTCTGATGCAAAATATGTCGATATTAAAACCATATAAGTAACATACCAATGTTGAGGTACAATATGCAAAATAAATCACCAAGGAAGAAGTGTTACGAAATCTCCAAACTTAAACCGACCCTGAAAATCAAAATCGCAAAAGGGGAAAGCAGCACTCTAAATTATGAAGTATTTATTAGATACTATTGTCTGCACCTCGCATTTGAGAATACAATCAGCAATGACAGAAAAGCAACACACATCCCTTTATTGTCATTTGCTTTCCCATTTGCGATTTAAGGTTTAATATCTTCGAATTAAAGTGATTACATATACTGTAAAACTCAAATACTCCCATTCACTGCGAGGGCTTTTCTTTGTTCATTCGAGGCCTTTTCTATGTTCATTACATCTGGTGGTAGCTTAAGTAAAACGAAAAATACATCATCAAGATCATGGGGTTTCGCATGAGAACGTAAACATGATCTCTGTATGGAACATGGGATAAGATGAAAGAGAGGACTGCCAGTGAATTGGGACCATTGGATAAACAAAGTAAGGGAACACAGGACAGAGTGTAAGCTGGATGGATTATACCCACATGCTGAAACTGTCGCTGGCACAAATAATCAAGTTGTGGAAGGGGACTAGTGTTGGACAGGATGACTCAGTCACAAGAACCATTTGCAAGATCCGGAAGGGGAGACTAACTGATATTCCTGGTACACTACCAGAGTCATGGGGACATACACATTCCTCGAAACCTTCCTTGCCAGTGCCAGTAACTCCAGTGAAGTTGGCTAAGACCAAATGTGTATCTCATAAGGGCCGCTGTTCGACAAGTGAGTCAAGTATGGTGTAGAAAATATCTTTCTCCTTGAGATTACTCACTTTAGTTGGAGTATACAATGCATTAAGAGTGATAAAGCCAAAGTGTGCATCAGCCTCACTGGCATCATACACTAATCAACTGGAGTAGCCCTGGTAACAGAAGAGGCAAAGTGAGCAGGAACTGTAGCATTAACACCCCTAAGATGGGCACCACTGTCACAGCCGGAGCAGTAAAATGTGTAACCAACGCTGGTTAGTTTGCCAACGTCAGGCTGCCTCCTCCCGAAGACTGCAGTTATGCCAGCCACCAACTGACTAAAGTTCCCATCCAAAGCTAAATCTCCAGAGGTTTAACCCATGGGCGAAACATCAGGCTGGTGTGTCCTCTGCACCACCGTGATGCTCATTAAAAACAAAATGAAGGTAAGTGATCTTTCTGCATCTAGTTGCTGGGGTCCTGCAGATTTTACCTAACAGCCTTTATAACTGGAGTAAGCTTGACAGTGTCCCCCTCTGAACTGAGACAGGAGCCCTACCAAGTCAGCACGTGAGGAGGAATTGGGGAAAACATGCAAAACCGGGTGAGACCCTTCAAAACACAAGTAATTGAGGATTTTTGAATTTTTGACACCCTTAGGACGTCAAGTCACCATTTCTGGATGATAGGATGAAATATAGGAGGAGGCATTTATATATATATATATATATATATATATATATATATATATATATATATATATATATATATATATATATATTTTCAAGATGGTTGCCACCCACGTACATCGAAGAGGAAGAGCAGCATATCTCAACAACTTATAGGTCTATTTTGATGATTTTGCTATCAAATTATAAATTTTCTAGGGTGCCTAGTCAATTTCTATGGTAACTGAAGCGACTCAAGGTCGAGGTGACATGGTCAAGGTAAATGTCAAGGTCATTTTGGACTCAAAAGCCAATAAAAATGGCATCTCGGCTAGTAACTGGTAAATTTTGGTTATCTTGCTACCAAAAACTGTCCTGTGCCGGATGCAGCAAATTCATTTTACTGAGTAGAAAACTGCAATTCACGACGGTATGTTCATTCAGCAACTGAAACGGGCTGCACCAAATTTTATGTCAGTGAAATTTAATGCCGCCGCCAGAATTTTTTTTTTTTTTTTTTTCAAAAGTAAGAGAAAGGCGGTATACTGCAATTTTCACAGTATATAGTGAACGTAGTACGAAAAATCATGCTTTTTCACCTTTCATCATTTACTGAAAGTTAACATGGAGTCATTCACCCTCGGTGATTTTATGAATATTTTTTAATTAAATATATCATAGCTCTTGTGCTGGACGACCCTGCAGCTTGCTTATACGCTGTCATGTCAACAGCAGAATTTGAAAGTAACATTTAGATGTTATATTTTTTGAGTTATTATCAAGTATTTATTGCATGTGGCCATTAATAATATTTATAATTTCCACCACTGCTGGCTTAAAATGACTGATGCTAAAGCTGAGAGCATCATTGGTTACTTTCCACTAAGCATCGCATCATACCACAGCAACACATGATAAATGAATGGGACAAAACAGATGAGTCAAGACATCTAAATCAGACAAGATCCAAGCAAAAACGACTAATAATAGGCAGTTGTATGTCGATGCACTCAAGGGTCTTCGTGATGCAGGAGCTGATGGTTGACAATATCGTGTTTGTCTTTGATAGATACTTTGTAGACAGCACAAGGGCCTACTGTTGCCTGCTCCGACAGGATAAGCAAGGAACCAGCTGAGTTCTCATACTAAAACTAGACATGCCCACACCACCCATGAATGCAACTCTTGGTGTCTGCAAAAACAAGATGCAGCTAAACAGAATGAGTGCTGGAGCCCTGCTGGATCCTGGTTTCTACCACCACGCCACACAGAATAGATACAGCTTGACTCTCGCTAATGCGGATGATGTGCCTGTGAAGATTATGATGGGGGCACGTCTGAAGCGTACAGATCTCTCATCAGGCCATGAAGAGGCGGATCACATCCTCGTCCAGAATGCCATATCAAGGTGTCTGCAAGGGTAAAAGGTTCGAGTCCTCTCTGATGACACAGATGCGTTCATCCTTCTCCTCAATTCCATGTCTTCCACACGTGTACAAGTGCTCTGTATATGAGTTCCCCAGCTGAGAATCGTTCGATTGTGGATCTGAGGGCAACTGCTCAGAAGAACAAGGACTTGGCAAAGGCCAGCCTGGTGGACTAATACTGTCGCAGCAACTTGCAACGTGGGGAAAAAGATGGCACTCAGGACCCTTCAAATAATAAACCCAGAAAGTTTGTCCATCACTGGTGACCCTTAAGCCGATCTCGATGAAGTCTGCAGCTCAGTAACTGCCTGCCTGATTGCCTGCTTTGACAAGACATATGGTGACTGCAAATCAATGACCGAGAGCCACCTCAAAATGTGGAAGAAGAAAACATAAGCTGGCATATCTATCAAGCTGTGTAGCCTGCCACCTACAACGGAAACAGCCACAGAATATGTCAAGAGAGTGCACTACCAACTGGCGCACTGGCTGACAGCCACGTCTGGCGTCCCAGTGCCACCACCACTCAGTTCAAAGAACCATGGATGGAAGCAAGATGGCTCTGTCCTGAAATCATGCACCATCACATCCGGGACAAAGCTGGCTCCTAATGAGATCCTAGAAGTGGTACGATGTGGATGCGAAAAGTCTGTTTGTAAGGGTGCAAACTGCAATTTTAGCCTTATCGGCTGTACAGAGTTTTGTGCCCGTGAAGCTGGCCTATTGTGTCTCAACCCACTGACCAAGAGATCAGATGTAGAAGATGAGGGTGATGACGGCCAATAAACCAAAGACTCATAGTGTAATGACAGAACAACATATGTAAACAATAGTATCATAGCAGTGTAGAACAGTGAAGTGGTGCCACTACTGTCTTTTTCTTTGCAAGCGTTAATATTAAATAGGAAATATGGCATTTCCCTGTCACCTGTGATCTATAATGAAATCAAAATGACATTGATATTGACCTTTACTATGTGACCTCGTCACTTTAAATACCTCGGATATCGCCTTAGTACCCCAAACACCTCTTGTTTGATACAACAATCGTCAAAATTGGCCCGTAAGCCGCAGAGATCTGTCATTTTTCATCTTCTTGGTCCAAAATAACCTTGACTTTGACCATTATTACATGAGCATGACCTCTAACCTCTTCACTCACCCCAGAAAATTATAATTTGATAGGAGAAATAATCAAAATCAACCCATTAGTTGCTGAGATACGTTGCTCTTTCTTTTCGGGGGACGTGGGTGACAGCCATCTTGAAAATATGCAAATACGAAAACTGCCACCGCCCAAACGTAATGTTATCATCCAGAAATGCTGACTCGTCCTAAGGTTACCAAAAAATGCAAAAACCTCAATGACTTGTTTTTTGAAGGAGTTTAGCTAGATTTCCCCCAGACTAAACCCCAACCAAAAGACCTGAATCAGAGTCGGTCTATAGACCAGACGATCCCAGTCCTGTTTCCTCCTAACGTTTGTGGCAGTGGCACTTTTTATGAGGACTAAGTCAAGCATTTCTCCAACCTCCTAAGCCGGGGGAGAACCCACCACCGCCATATGGGCACTGGGCAAGGATTTGGGTTCCTTGGGTACTAGGCCTCTGTGGACCAGACCAGTGGGACTGCCGCTTTAGTCACTGACAGTCTGACTATGAAACAGGTAGAATACTGGACTACAAGGCACCAACAGCAGATCAGTCCTCCTCCTCCTCTGCCTCCGCTGCTGCTACTTCTACTACTACCACCTATCTGAGTAGCACTGTATCAAGCAAGTGGCTGGTGGGTGCCCCCTACTACCACAAAAAACGTTTAATAATAATAATAATAATAATAATAATAATAATTCACAAGAACAACAACGTACTAACTGTTCTATTGCAGGGTGGTGGACGTGGGTGCCGGGGCCAGCTCAGCTCTTTCCTCCGGGTTTAGAACACCTCACCACGGCCGATTCACTCACTGTCAAAAAGAAAGGTGAGTGGTAAGGAGGAGGAGGAGGAGGATGGAAAGGATTGAATTACCAGTTCGAGAAAGGGGAAAAGGAGAGAAAAGAGAAGGAAGAGGGAGAATGAGGAAGGGGAGAAAGAAAAGGGAAAAAGGGGGAAGAATAATGAGGAAGAGAGGAACGAAGGTCGAGATGGGACAAAGCGGACAGGAAGTGACAGACGAAGAGAGGGAGAGGAACAGAGGACAGGATGAGGAGTGAAGAGCAGGGAAGGGAGATGGAGGAAGGTGATGGGGAAACAAGGAAGGTGATAAAAGGAGACAATGAGGAGGAAAATGGGGATAAGAAGGCAGCGGAAGTAGATAAATGAGGAGGAAAATGGGGATAAGAAGGCAGCGGAAGTAGATAAAAGAAAGTAAAATACTCGTATAGCTGGAGAGGAGAGAAGAAAAAGAGTGATGTAGGGAGACAGCAAGAACTGACAGTGCTGTAAGGTGAGGTGAGATAACACGGAAGGTGTGAGAAAAAATTAGGGAGAGGAAGGTCAATGAGGCAAACAGAAGAATGACAGTGAAAGGGACAATACATGTAATTATTATGCAAGGAGATGCGGGATGAAGAATGAGAGGATGGAGGATGACAACGGGTGCGGAGGGAAAGAGATGTGAACGTTGGTAGAGTTGCAAGAGGCAAACCTCAGGGTTAGGTGACTGAACGAAAGGTTGCTAGAGATCAAGCGGCATGGAGAGCAGCCACTAGGTGATCAAGGCCGATGCAAGCAAGCATGTTGGACCTTTAATAAGCTAACGAAAAAAAAAAAAAAACTATGATGTACCAGAGGTGAGCAGAAAGTTCTACAGTATCTCTGACCCTATCCTCTACTAACGTAGTTCCTATCTTTGTTTCTCTACACCCCTGTTATCCTCTGGGAATGGAGAACTGGAGGCTAAGAGGAAGGATGGAGCTTGAATACACAGCATTAGTGTTGCGATGAGATGGGGGTAGACTGAGATGGTCTGAGCATGTGGAGAGGATGAAAGTTGGCAACTGGGTGAGACAGATAAAAAGTGTGAACTTTGAGGGTAGGGCTGCAAGAGGTAGACCGAAAAAAGACCTGAGACGAGATAACAGTGTGTAACGTCGGGGATAAGGAACTGAACAGAGAGGCTGCTAGAGACCGAACAGCATGGAGAACTGCATTAGATGATTAAGGCTGACGCATGCATATTGGAGCCTTTATAAACGAAGGCAGCCACTTCCTTTCACCCTGTAATTTTGTTCTCTCTTCAGTCACTCCTTAGGTTTCTCTCTCCTAGTAAGCCCAATCACCCCATCATCCTGATCATCCACTTCTCTCCTCAACCACCCCTTAACCACTGCTATTTCCCGCCTGGTTATCCCTATCCTTCCTTAAACCATTCTGTTCTCCCTTTAACCTTCCTTTAGTACCTCTATCTTCTTCCACCTAGGTCGGCGCTACCGTGTGCTAAAGGACAACCAACAGATCTACAATGTGAAGCGGATCAAGATGGACAACGGAGAGGTTACACTCAAACTGATGAACAACGCTAACCTGGACGTCCTCATTCTCACTCGCACCAAGGAGGCTCATGGATGTTGCTCCTCAAACACGGTGGGCAGCTGGCCGTTATTATTAGTGTATTATTATTATTTATTATTATTATAATTATTGTTTATCATTATTATTTGTGACAGATGGTGGCGACCATCCTCCACTCTCTTGATGTAGTGCGGCCTACAGTACTTCTTCCTTCACCTTAATATTCTTTTTCTGTGTCAGCCCCCCCTCTCTTCCTATTTCTCCCATCTTTCCCGTCACCTTCTATTATTATTCTTTCCTTTTCACGTAGCTTTACATTGATTGAGAAGCCTAATGGTTTCCTGTAAGCCAAGAAACCATTTACAGCGGTGGGTGGTAACTATATAACCAAACCCATATGTGTTCCCTTCGTGTCAACAGGTGGGTTGGTGAAGGGTTAGTGTTCTCCCCGTAAAACAACTAAAAGTCAAATTGCCACCCCTTTACGGGACTACGGCGTCTGGCTATAGACAGATCATTATCATTATTATCATTATCATTTCATTATTAGTTTTTTCATTATTATTATTTTATTATCATTTCCTTGTTATTATTTCTTTATCATGCTTACTAGCACTTCCCTCAAACTTTCACTTAACCTTCCTTTTTTTTTTTTTTTTTTTTTTCCCCAACATGTACCCTTCCCATTTACCATTCTTTCTAATACTCACTGCCACCTTCCTCTCATCGACTTTCTTCTTCACATCCCCCTTCCTTTCACACACTCAATTATTCTCCGTCATGAGAGAAAAAAAAAATGTTCTCTTTACCCAAAACATATCATCTTCATCATTTTCTGCTCATCTTCCTCTTCCTCCAACACCAGCCCTCTCACTGCCGTATTGTCCTCCAAAAAACTGTACTCCCCCTCCAGCATGTGGCATACATTCCTTCAAAATTTCTCTTCACACAAAATTTTCATCTCCATTATGCTGTCAGGTACAATATATTATCATCATCATCAACTATCACCAACATATTCCCCACAGTTCCCACTTTCCCTCCCATCACCTCTACTCTAACTTCTCTTCTCCTCTCTTCCAAACTGTGTAGGTATATCTCCTCCAGTGAATTTTCCCCACACCATTCCTTGTCCCTCCCATTGTTCTCTTCTTCCATCTAACTACCCCTTCCTCCCCACTCGTCCCTTCATTCTCAACTTCCCTCTGAACCCCCCCCCTCCAATTCTTTCCTCTCTCCACCTCCCCCACAAGAACCCCTCTCATCCCCCCTTTAGCTATCCTCCTCCTCTCGTCTTTTCTCACCCTGCTACAGTACAGTATGTGGAATTGTGTTTTCCACCAAAATGCTCCCTTTCTATCCAAAATTCTAATTTATGTCCCCTTACCTGTCACTGTCGCCAACTCTGATCCCCTACCAACCCCCCTCATCTTGCCCTACTCCCCTCCTTCCCTCAGCATATGGAGGTGTGTCTCACATCTCAGAATTCCTCTAATTATTATTTTTAACATGATTCCTACAATTTCCCCAATCTCTCCTCCCCCACTAGTCCCCCTTTTTCTTCCTTTCTGTAGTCCCCTCTAACTACCCCCTCTCCCCTGCTCCCCTCTAATCCCTCTCGTACTCCTTCTCCAGCATGTGGAGGTATGCTTCCCTCCCGGTAACACAGTGGGAGTAGTACAGGGAGGGGTGCTGGAATACACGGTGCACAACCCATCAGGCGACCTTGTCTTCCACATTGAGCGGGAACAAGCAAGATGCAGGGGCAAGCCAGGCTACCAGGTCTGTCACTAAGAGATTTAACTACTTCACTACAATTACGTTTTATATTTACCGGTACTTCCTATCTCTAGAGTGTTTACTGACCTTATGAGAAAATTTTAGACTTGAGGGATTATACATAGTCTTCCTTAATCTCTTCAATATATATATGGTCTTTTCCAACCTGCATAAAATCTGTCATAACAAGAATAAAAGAAAATATTATGTCCTCAGACTGAAGGAGTAAGGGAAATTTTGTTGGGATTCTGAGAGTTCATGGGTGTATAGAGGTTTCTTGTGGGATTTACATGAGGGGATTAAGCTCCTTCAAATTCAGTTAAATGACATCTTATATATTCTTACCGTTTTCACCAGCTGACTTCATTCTGCTGAAGAAAGACTGTCATAGTGGTAGGGCTGGAAATAATTTCTGTTAACCTCTTCATTAAACAACATTTACAAAAATTATTCTGACTCCCACAAACAATTTCATTCTGCTTCAAGAGACATTAAGAGGCTCAACAGGATTTCAAAATAATTTCGGAGTCTTGAGAGGGAATGACATACTCTTCAGGAGGCCTAACCTAGAAGGAATGAGTGGGGATTTACGTGATATCATGATAAGTCAACTTCCTGTCAACTAATGCTGGAATTATGGACATTCAAAAGTAAGCATGGAGCTATTTCATGGATTTATGATGCTTTATGGTACCTAAAGTGGGATTTAAGGGATTCAGAGGGCACGTAGAAATCTATTATGAATTTTATAGTGAATGTATTAAGATTTTTATGGTGTTCCCTTGATTATTATGCATAAGTGGTATGCCTGCTGAACATGACACGTGATAACGGAACTAATGAAAGCACAAAACCTATGGAATTTATCCTGTTTGGTACCGGGCATCCCAAGTGCAATCCCAAATTTTCCCTTTTACGGCAATTTCTATGTATCTAACTATAGCCAGATGCCATAATCCCACAGGAGGTGGCCATTTGACTCTGAGTTAGTTATCTTACCGGAGGGGCACTAAAGGGGCTATCACACGGGAGACTCGTGGACGTCCAAACTGGCCATGGACGTCCAAACTTGCCCCCGCGGGAGGGTCATGGACGTCCACGAGAGGAAGGCCGCCTGACCCATTCGTGGACGTCCACGACTTGGTGGTCTCCTTCTTCTCTATGGAGTTTACACATAGTATGTGTCCTCTACTATCTTGAACTCTGTAGTCAGTTGAGGTAATATATTATGATTAATTCAAAACCGTCAGTAAACTTTGTACTTTTAATATTTTTGTTTGTCATAGAAACTTTTAATATATACCAAAATGTGGTAAATATGATGGAATGTGGATTGATTGTTTCCAAGAGAGGTCCGCGCACGTTCGAAGGGCGTGCTCGGGAAGAAAGCACTACTGTGCAGATTTCTATACTGGCTGCCTTCTCCACTCCGTGGGGGCCATTCTCTCATCCACAATGCCCTCCTTCTCCCCCTCCTTTGTCTTCTTGCAGAGGTTTCTTCCTCATCCTGCAGGGTTAGGACTGCAGCACCCATTGCAAAAGTCACAATCTGCTTCATGTCCATTGTTGTTTCTGATAAACACGTCGTCTGCTAGGGAGTTGGAAGTGACCTCCCAGTCGCGTGGGGTGAACTCGATAAAGAAGAAGACGGTGGCGGCGTGGCCGTTGACGTCCACCGTGCGATAGGGTATGGACGTCCAACCTCAGTTTGGATGTCCGTTTTGTCCTGCACAAATTGTTCACGGGTCCCCGTGTGATACCCGCTTAACTCTCCGCCAACCCACTTGATGACACGTAGGGAACACGTATGAGTTAGTTATATGGTTACCACCCAGGTTGTAAACGATTTCCAGGCTTCCAGACTTGTCACTCAATGTAAGGCCACTTGAAAAGGAAAGAAGAGTAATAAAACGGGACAGGAATGATGGGAAAAATAGGAAGAGGGGATGGCAGACAGAAAAAGGGAGATAGCAGAGAAGGAAGAAGCAGGCAGCACTAAATCAAGTGAGTGGATAATGGTCGCCACCACCTACCACGACAACACTTTAGACCTACTACATACATACATTCATACTGTTATGGTATAAAAAACGCACATAGGTAAGGTTAGGTTAATAGAGTGACGAAAAGGGCACAATATGGATGAAACATATACCAGAGAGAGATCTGAGATGGGCTTGAGGTAAGGGGTTTCGATGATAGGGGTGGAGAGTTAGTGATCTCCACCACCTTGGATTAACTCCTTGAGCAGGGCCTCATCTTTGAACCCCTCAAATCCATCAGAATCCACAGACTTGGCACCATCAGTATCATCAGAAACCTACTCAAGCGCACGATGACGTTTTTCAAGTAATAAAAATGCGCTGTAATGGCAGGAGTGCATATATATTTATCTTGTAGTGGTAACAAAATCTGTTATAACCATGTGCACAATAACCATGGGACCACTGTACATACATCAAAATGATGCTATGCTTTCTTGTAAGGAATCCTCGTACTGAAGTTGGACATGGTACTGCTGATGTTTTCTGTCGACTGGAAGTTATCCAAGTGCCACAACCAGCTAATTACATTTCAACAGTTGCAAGAAGCTGTTGGGAAAAATGAAAGCTGTGATGTTTAATATGATCTGTAACACTGTGAGTGTCTCAGCCTGGACTTTAACTATGTACAGGCACTAAGAAGAAAGATCATCGAGTGACTGTAGTTGTGGCTGAATGTTTCCTACCTAAAAGTGATGACTGTGTGGCTCATTACGAAATTTGTAGCCATATTTCACTCACTCAGCAGTACTTCCCAGGGTTGATGGTTGCCATCCATCTACTACCTAAAATGATGATTTACAGTACTAGCATTTATAGTGAATTAATACAATTCTTGCTAATTATATGGGATTTCTGGGGCTTCATACTAACTGAACCCCCTGAATATATGAAGTGTTTTTCTTGTTTGTGGGAAGTCATCCCCCTTAAACACACACACACACACACACACACACAATACAATATATGGAGAAGAGAGAGAAATTTAAAAAAAGGAGGAGGAATTATAATATTAACTAAGAAAAATCTAAAAGTCAAAGAAATAAATCTAGATATACCATCACAAGTAGAACTGATTGCAGTCGAGATCGACACATCTGAAGGTAAAGTAATTGTAGCCAATTTGTACATGCCACCCAGATCAAACACATGGGAAAGAGACGAATATGAGGACCTGGCAGAGAGTACAACTCAGAGTATAAGATCATTGCTACATAAAATGGAAGAGAAATCGGAAAGAATAATACTAACTGGGGACTTCAATACAAATATAAATTGGAATACTTTAGATATAAATAGCCAAGAAAGCTGTTGGGACCAAAAGCTCCTGGATCTCGTACAAGAGTTTTTCTTAACGCAACATGTGAGGGAAACCACCAGAAAAAGAGGACTTGATGTACCTTCAGTGCTAGATCTAATACTTACTAGGCAAGAAAATGACATTGACAGTTTAATATATCACCCTCCACTCGGCAAAAGCGATCATGCAGAACTAAATTATAACTTCAGGATAGCATATGACATAGTAAACAGCAATGACAGTTACAAAAAGAGCCTAAACTATAAGAAGGGAAATTATCAAGACCTAAAGAAGTATTTCTTAGAAGTTGATTGGGAAAATGAGCTTAGAGGACAAGATTTAAATGCTGTATATAAAAAATTTTGTGAATTTTATGAAATAGGAGTCCAGAAGTACATCCCACAGCACAAAGAAGCAGATAAGAAAATACAGAAATGGTTCAATACAGAATGTAAAAAATCAAAAGAAAGAAGAGATTTGTTGTGGAATAGACACAGAAGACACAATAGTGAAAGGGCGTATAATAATTACAAACAGGCAAGAAACGACTATACAAGAATAAGGAGGGAAGCCCCAAAACAGTCTGAGGAGGATATAATAAATAAAAGTAGTGATCAACCAAAGCTGTTTTACAGCTATATCAGAAGCAAAACCAAAGTAAAAGATATAATACAATCCATTACGGACGAGGGAATCACTTATACACAAGAGAAAGATTTTTGTGAAGCACTAAATAAGAATTTCCAATTAGTTTTTTCAGAAAAATTTTTTGACAGGGACTATGTGGAACACGCATGCCCACATATACTACCAGATATACAAATAGCAGAAAAAGTAATACAGGAAGAGTTAAGTAGATTAGACAAAGGAAAAGCAAGTGGTCCTGATGAAATTTCATGTTGGGTATTACGAGAATGTGCAAAGGAGTTAAGTAAACCATTATTTTTAATTTTCAAGAAATCCTTGAGTCAAGGGAAACTACCTGATATTTGGAAAAAAGCAAATATAGTCCCATTATTCAAGAAAGGAAATAGACAAAATCCTCTCAACTACCGACCAGTATCACTGACCAGTGTTGTAAGCAAGGTATTAGAAAAACTTATAAGAAAAGCTTGGGTAAATCATCTAGAAGAACACAGTATGATAACAGAAAGACAGTTTGGTTTCAGAAAAGGAAAATCATGTGTTACTAATCTGTTGAGCTACTATGACAGAGTGACAAACACAATACAGGTAAGGGAAGGATGGGTGGACAGTATCTATTTAGATTTCAAGAAAGCTTTTGACACAGTACCACACCAAAGACTTGTATGGAAACTGTACCATCAAGGAGGAATTCGAGGCAAACTGTTTTGTTGGATGCAAGACTTTCTCATAAAAAGAGAAATGAGGACAGTACTAAGAGGAAACTACTCATCATGGAAAGAAGTGACTAGTGGAGTACCACAGGGTTCGGTGCTGGCACCAATCATGTTTTTAGTGTATATAAATGATATAAACAGTAACACTGGAAATGAGAGCTATCTGAATATGTTTGCAGATGATGCAAAAATACAAAGGAGAAATACTAACACAGACTCTTGTAGGGAGCTACAAGAAGAATTAAATAAACTTCATGAATGGAGTAGTACATGGCAAACGGAATTCAATGTGGACAAGTGTCATGTAATCAAGTTTGGTAAAAGTGGAAAAAGACCTGATTGGGATTATAAGTTAGGAAATAAAACCCTATACACATCAGAAAGAGAGAAAGACCTAGGTGTGATTATCAATAACAGACTATCTCCGGCTGACCACATCAGCGAGAAGGTACGGAACATGTATACACTGCTTGCAAATATGAGAATAGCATTCACATACATAAATGAAGACATGCTAAGAAGGATAATAACATCATTCATTAGACCAACCCTGGAATATGCATCAGTAGTCTGGAGTCCTCATCTCAAAAAGCATATAGACAAGATTGAAAAAGTTCAAAGGGCTACAAGATGGATACCAAGCTTAAGGGACCTAAGCTACGAAGAAAGACTAAATAAACTGAATCTACCAACACTACAGGAGAGAAGGAAAAGAGGTGACATGATAATGCTATATAAGTGCATATCAGGAAAGGAGAAAATAGACATAAATGATTACTTAACATATGGAGAAGCATCAGCAAGAGGACACTGCAAAAAAACTGCATAAGGAGAGGTGATAAAGACGTAAGGAAATTCAGTTTCCCAAACAGAGCAATTGATCAATGGAATGCACTACCGAATGAAATAGTGTGTGCCAAAACAATTCACAAATTTAAGGATATGTACGATAAATATGGTTTAAGACACGGGACAGTACGAGCTTGACTCATTCCTGTAAAGATACAATTAGGTAAGAACAATTAGGTAAGAACACTTGAGCGAGCATGCACACAGGCACATACAAATACACACACACAAGTACAAAAGTACTACAGTAGATCCTCTCTATACCAGATCAAGTGAAGGGAAGCCCAATCCAATAAAGCCGGTAATCCAGTACGTCCGATGGTCCCCCCTCTCTCAAGTGGGATTTCAAGCAAGGAATAGAAAATAAATGAATAAATTAGCACGTTCTAATGTTAAAAATGAAAACAATATCCATTTTACACTAACTTGGCCCATAATTTCACACTCTTATCATAGTACCTCTTCATGACTAGCGGTATTACTATAGCCTTGTATAATAACTCAGCAATCATGAGGGGGAGGGGGTGGGAAAAACCGCTACCAGCACTGGTAAACTGCGATCTGAGTCACCCCGCACGCTTCATGTAACGGATAGTATTATCTATATCAAATTAAAAAAAAAAAAAAAAAAGTGTCCAGTGGGCCCAGAGTTGTCTGCATGGTTTTCCCCATTTACTGGATGGAATGCGTTATGTCCGATGGTTTGTCCAGGGGCCCCTCAAAGTGTTCGTTATATCCACTATCTGGTCTAGCTGGGTACGGTTAAGCATGTGTCTACCGTATGTGCGGGAATTTCAGTCGTTCAGTTAATGCCCTTCGTGTGGAGTGGTGTGGGAGGGTGAGCATGCGTGGCATGCAGTGAGAGAGTGATGTGGCGTGTTGCATGGTTTTGTTAAAGTTGCTATAGTCTACAGGGGTGATGCACCTTGTGTCCAAAAATCATTAGCGAGAGATGATGAACAGAGCCATTCAGAGATGATCCTGTATCTAATAATCTGCCACTGGAGTCAAAAGTGCGAATGGAACTGACAGCAGCTGTTAGCATAAAAATTATATAGTAACTATTATTTGCCAAGAATTATGGCAATGTGAGGATTATTGTTTGGAATTTGTACATTTTTGCCAATTTAATGAATATTACAATCATATGAAGTCTTACATTAACTTCATTGCATGTATGGTACTTGGTGATACTATACTGTACGAGCTATAGTGATTAGGGGGAGCTTCATGCAATTACAAGGCTTATGATGATTTTAATAGGAAGCACAGTAATCAATGGAGTGTTGTTCCAGGGATTTTTAGTAAGTTTGGGGTATAGTAGTAGTAGTAGTCGTAGTAGTAGTAGTAGTCGTAGTAGTAGTAAGTTCATCTCACTGTGAACCAAGTGGACTGCATGCTTAAGTTACCCTTCTACAACTCACCATACTCTTTTGGGGAAGAGGGAGAGAAGTGAGGGATATTTATATGACCAGGCAGTAGATTCGTTTCGTTTCGTTTTTAAAGGCTCCAACATGCTTGCATGTGTCGGCCTTGGTCACCTAATGGCGGCTCTCCACGCTGCACGATCCATTGCAGCCTCCCTGTTCAGTCCCTTAACCCTAAGGTCACACTTAATGACCTCGTCCCATGTCTTTCTCGGTCTACCCCTCATAACCCCACCCCCAATATTAACACTTCTCACCTTCCTCACCCAATTATCATCCCCTATCCTCTCCACATGTCCAAACCACCTCAATCTACCTCTCCTCATCACAACACCAATACACTCCAGTCCCATCCTACCTCTCAACTCTTCCATTGTAAACCCAGCCTCTCCAGGCCTTGGACGCAGGGACGCACTGCACATCCACCTAATCATTGTCATTTCTGTACGTCTGAGCCGGCGAATGTCTTCCTCCTTCACTGCCCAGGTCTCACTGCCATACAGCATTACACTCCTAACACATGCTGCATATAAAGACCCCTTCGCACGTAGAGAGAGCCCTCTCAATGTCAGGAGAGGCAAGAGCTCCCTGAACTTCTTCCAACCACTTCTCACCCTAGCCACAGAGCTAGCTCCAGCCCCACCTCCAGCACACAACATGTCTCCCAAATAACAAAATTCTTCCACACACTCAAGAGATTCACCAGCAAGTTCAATCCTTTCACGTCTGACGATCTCCACCTGCTCACCCCGGCACGCCGTACACATAAAATCAGCATTATCTCGCAGTCTACCTCTGATACCACTACATCTCTTATGCACCCATTTATCACACACACCGCACAAGATGGAATTACTTCCCACGCCCTTGTGGCAAACTGCACATGGCCACTTTCCCTCGTCTTTGACAGTACCGCCACCAACCCTAGATATCATCACTTTTGTTTTATCTGCATTTACCCATAAACCCTTTTGCCCCATACCATCTCTCCACTTCCTAAACCTTTCCTCCGCCTCCCTTTCATTCTCTGCAATCAACAACAAATCATCAGCATACAACAACTCCCACGGGAGTCCGTTTCTAAAGTCACGTGAAAGGGCTTCAAGTACCATGATAAACAACATGGGACTCAAGACTGACTCCTGATGCACACCAACATTCACGGAAAACTCATCACTCAAATCTCCATTCACTCTCACCTGGGTGTGAGCACCCACATACATGGCCATAACCACCCTAACCAGCCACTCCTCCAAGCCAAGCTTTCTCATTGCCCACTTCACCACCTCTCTAGGGACTCTGTCAAAGGCCTTTTCCAAATCAACAAAAACAAAATAAAGATCCCTTCTCCTACCAATATATTTTTCCTGAAGCTGTCGAACAATGAATATGGCATCAGTGGTCCCCCTACCTGGCATAAACCCAAACTGCATCTCATCAATATTCACTCTTTCTCTAATCATACCTTCTAAAACTCTCTCCATTACCTGATCTAAATGCTTCATACCTCTATAATTTCCTCTTTCCAGGGCATCACCCTTCCCTTTATACACATTTACAATTACACTCTTCAGCCAATCATCTGGGACAACACACTCATAAATAATCCTATTTATCAGGTCAGTGACTAAACTCACCCCTATATCGCCTGAGGCCTTCAACATTTCGGCAGTCGACCCAGACACACCTGCTGCCTTCCCCACCCTCATCCTGCCTATTGCCTCACTCACAGTAGCAGTATCAATCAAAGGCCAAGGGCCAGACACTGGATCTGCTGGCTCCAAACCTTCCCTGTCCCAGTCAAACTCCTCATTCAACAACCGGTTATAATGCTCTCTCCATGCATCTTTAATATCTTCACTGTTCACCACTACCCTTCCTTCATCATTCTTCACACACTGCTCACCTATGATATCCCGATTATCCCTCTTCACCTGACCTGCCACCCTAAATATATTTTTCCTTTCCCCATGATTTAGGTTATCAAGTAATTGTCTCTGTGACTCAGACTTTGCCCTGTATACCTCTCTCTCTCCTAGCCCTACGCTTGGCAGCCAAATATTCCTCTTTGCTACCACCCTTCTTCCATTCCCGGAAAAGCCTTCTTTTCTCCTTAATTGCAGCTTCTACACCCTCATCCCACCACCAAGTTACTTTATGTCTTGGTGGTCCTCTTGTCCAGCCGCATGTTACATCAGTAACTCTGAAGAAATTGTTCTTGAGGGCTCTGTACTGTTCATTAACGCCTCTGTCTACAGCTCCCTGTTCAGCCACCTCTCTCCTCAACCCGCTACAGAAGGCATCCCTTACTACTTGGTTTTTCAGCTTCCATATTTTCCTCCTAGGTACATAAGTCCTCTTTTTCATCACCTGTTCTTTAAGCACCATATCACAAATCAATAGTTTGTGCTGCTGCACACACTCCTCACTTCCTATAACTTTAACATCCCTCACTAACCTCCTATCAGCCCTCCTAACCAGAAAATAATCTATCTGACTGCTATTTCCCCCAGACTCATACGTAATTAACCTACTGTCTCTTTTCCTAAAATATGTGTTGCACACAATCATGTCCGTTGCCTCCCCAAACTCGAGTATCCTTTCCCCTTCTGCATTCCTTAGACCATATGCACATCCCCCATGCACTCCTTCATAACCTTGTGCTGCTTCACCTACATGACCATTTAAGTCCCCTCCCAAAATCACTATCTCATCATCCCGCATACCACCCACTACACGTATTAAATCATCCCAAAATCTATCTTTCTCTGATTCATCCAATCCTGCCTGTGGAGCATATGCCGATATAATCACAGCTATCTTTCTTCCCAACAGAATTTTCACTACCAATAACCTATCGCTTACTCTCAAAACATTCATAACATATTCCACCCATTTCTCCGCAACCATCACACCAACACCTCCATATCCCTCTGTCCCCCCCTGCCAAAACAACTTATAGCAACAGTCCTTCCCACCAATCTTTCTGGCTGATCCACCCCTGTACCGGACTTCTTGCAAACACGCCACATCCACCCACCTCCTACTGAATGCCTCAACGACTTCCCCTGCTCTTCCCCTCAAACTTCCCACATTCCATGAACCCACCCTCATCCCCATGGGTGATTTACTGTCCTCAGGCTTGCTTTGAAACCTTTTTTGTTTTGTCATCTTCAGTATTAATAAATGGGGACAGACACAGCACAGGTCCCACTCACTGCACAATCCCAGGTCCAGGCAATGGATCTCGGACCCCTAGCCCACCAGCTTACCAGTGGCTGTGGTAGTGGCCTCGGGGCACCCTGCCAGGACAGCTGCAAGGACACCCTCCAAGCGCGTCTTGGCACTGCAACTATCCCGCCATTATACACCCACTGATAGGGCAGCCTCCTGGGGCACTACTCCCAGGTTCGGGCCCCTCTCTATTGGGCGGAAGCGGCAGCCTGGGAACCACAATGCCCTGTACCCTCTAGCACAGGCCCGAGCCCCATCTCGCCCTGGACCCATGATCTTTGCCGGCGGAACCCCCGCCACGCCTCCCCCCAGAAGTCCGCCACTAGGTAGCGGGGGCAAAGTTTTCTGGTCGCATGCCCTTGCTGGCGCCAACCCCTGTAACGTAGTGGGATACATTGTGTGAAATGTAAAGTGCATGTGGTGTAGTGCATAGATAGTTAGAGGAAATGTTTGGGAGAGTATGCTGGTCTACTCTCCATGTTACTGTCACACTGAAAAGGTCAGCAAAGGGGGATGGTTAGATAGCTAGTGAAACAGGAGCTCCAGCTCTCCCTATCACCAGCATTCCCATTCCCCTCGGGAGTACTACCCTGTTCGGCCCGTGCTACGGCCTCCTCCTGCAGTAGATCCACTTCATTATACTGATGTCACCATGTGAAGGCATCCCTCTCCAGTTAATGGGTATTAATGATTTGCAGACATCATGGCATCTACAGCAGTTTATACTCTGACTGCCAGGGGCTATTTTAACTGAATAAAACTGATGGGGGCACTCACCATCCACTCACTTGATGTAGTGCTGCTCTCGGGTGTCTGCCCTTTCTTCTCCTCCATCCTTCTTTCCTTCCATCCTCTTCTTTCTTTCTCTTCTTCATTCTTTCCTCTTCCTTCTGCCTACGGGTGACTTTACACTCCCTCTTCTGTCTTTCTTTCCTTCATTCTTTCCTCTTCCTTCTGCCTGTAGGTGACTCTACACTGAGTGACAAGCCAAATGGTTTCCTGTACTGCAGGAAACCATTCACTACGTTGGGTGGTAACCATATAACCAAATTTTGGCGCCTGGTGGTTTAGTGGGTAATTATGGAGCTCCAGTCGGATTGAGCCAGTGAAGGTTTATATTCAATGGGTGGTTGGGGTTTATTGCTCACGTACTGCCACTCAGGGATGAGTGAGGCTGGTCACTCTCATCTTAAATGTCAGGACCACCTTGCCTAGCCCTGGGCTCCTACGCTCCTCATGGGCCAATGTAGGATTGGATAATGAATGAAATGAATGAATAAAACTGATGTTAACTGGCAAACAAAAGGTCTAATCCTTCCTAACATCTCCACCCACAGATATTGTTCTGTACCTACAGCTGGACAATTACACTCAGCTGAAGGAAACACCCAAGTTTGAGAGGGTTCTGGTTGTTTGTGGTAATTATTACTAAAATTGCTACTACTATGCTGTACCACCACCACCATTACTAGTACTACTATTATTAGTACTTTTCCCACAGGTGAGCACACGTGAAAGGATAACTATGGGCAGCATCTCAAGATGTAGGTCCTCCTGTTTCTCTGGTAGCAAGGTCATGTTGCTTACCTTCCCACACGAACTTGACCTTCGCTACAAAGCTCTCCTGCTGGCTGGAGCTGTATCCCTGGTGAGCATTGAGAGGCTGCGAGAACTGGAATGCAAGGATGTTAGGGCAGCTGAAAGGAAAGAATAGATGCAGGAGAGAAGGATATCAGTCTAGCAGGGATGAAAAGGCTGGGATGGAGGAATGCTGGGATAACAGAGAAGAAAAGGGCACCTGATGATGGAATATCATATTGGAACCTTGGGCCCTCCCACAGTCTGGGATCTCTGGGGCTCTTGAAAGGGTACTAAGAGATTGGGTAATACAATATTGTATGATATGGTACGATAAGGCTCAAATGGAGAAATATTAACCCAACTCATCTACCCAATTCTTGTTACCACCAGATGCTTTATTCATCTTACAAAGAGCACAGTACGTCCATTTTCTAAATGTTAGCAAGTCTCAAATAATCTGAAATATCCTGACTTTCACACTTGCTACCTTCAGATTATTTTATGCAGCCTAGGAGGGTAATCTGTTTCAGTGAAGATAATAAGCATTTTCCAGTACGACAGCTGGAAGGGAGAATAAGAGAACCAGAATGAGAAGGACTGGAAGAATATAAAGTTGTGTAGGATGATTAGATATGGCCACACTGAAGCAATGCTATGATGGGTGAAGTCAGAATGAGTGAAATATGGTTTGGAAGAAAGATGAGGTTAGGAAGGAGAAGAATAGAAGAGACAAAGCATGAAAAGGAATGAAGAATAAGTGAGGTTAGGGAATGAAATGTGGAGTGTAAAGGATCAGATTAATAACTACCCTGGGAGACGGAATAGGATGGAAGAACTGAATGTATAGAACTGAAGAGAGATCAAGAATTTGAGTCACCAAGCAACTGAATGAGAGAGAGAAATTTGCACAACTGAGCATACTCATATAAGTATTATTTAAAGAAAAACAGACATGAGAAATAATCATATCTTGTATTTCAGAGAGATATACACTGGTAACACATGAAGAGATCTTGAGGGGTCCACCAATGACAGGATGGGAAGAGCAAGAAAAACTCCACCAATGAGGAAGCTGGAGAAGAACACTGTGTTTCATTAATTAGAGGAATGGAAAATATAACTAGTGATTAGATTCCAGTAGTAAAAAATTTGTGCACACATCTCAGGCCCAGAATACCAAAAGAAGAAATCATGTAATGCCATTTACATTTCAGTAATTTAAAAGCACACACACACACACACACACACACACACACACACACACACACACACACACACACACACACACACACACACACACACACACACACACACACACACACACACACACACACACACACACACACACACACACACACACACACACACACACACACACACACACACACACACACACACACACACACACACACACACACACACACACACACACACACACACACACACACACACACACACACACACACACACACACACACACACACACACACACACACACACACACACACACACACACACACACACACACACACACACACACACACACACACACACACACACACACACACACACACACACACACACACACACACACACACACACACACACACACACACACACACACACACACACACACACACACACACACACACACACACACACACACACACACACACACACACACACACACACACACACACACACACACACACACACACACACACACACACACACACACACACACACACACACACACACACACACACACACACACACACAGTCTCCCTGAACCAGTCACAGGCTATGGCAAAGAAGGGTCAAATTTAAGATGCCAAGGATATGGGGCAAAGATTAAGTGTGCATCATATTTCTACAAAGTTTCATATATTTTATTCACTGTTTCTGTATATGATCCTTGCATATTTATGTTCTATCTATCTCTCTATTTATGGCCAGATGTCCTCATCCTGTAAGGGGTGGCCGTTTGTCTTTGAGTTACAGTAGCTGTTTTAAGGGGAGGGACACTAACCCTCCACCAACTCGCTTGACACCTATGAAACACGTATGGGTTGGTTATATGGTTACTACGCAGTGCTGTTGATGTTTCCTGGCTTACAGGAAACCATCAGGCCTATCACTCAATGAAAAGCCGTCTGAACAAGAAAGATGAGTTATACAAAGTGACAGGAAAGAATATTTATGTTAATTTTCCATATCATCATATTTACTAGAATCTTTTATTTGTATCTATATATCTGTATCTATCTACCTATCTGTATACAATTACAGCACCGATTTTCTGGCACCCTTGGTTCCACAACCTTACTGAATGAACCATTTATAGTCTGACTAACGGAGGTCACATGTCACATATACTTCAACAGGGTCCAACGGAGATCACAGATACCTTATTGTTTCCACATCTCTGACCCACTGTCTTTCAGTGTAAGCACACCCATGTTCTAATTCAAGTTCTTTACTGCCACAAGAAAGGAAAGCAACTTGTGCTATTAAGGCCTTGATAAGAAACAGAGGCTTGAGTGATGCAGCTGCACGAGGCTTACATGAAGGAGTGTTAGTGCCAACATTAACATATGAATGTGAGACTATGGTGCGGCATGAAAATGAAAAGTCAAGAGTAAGAGCAGTGGAGATCAAACTGCTGGGGAATGTATTTGGAGTACAGAGAGTGGATAGGATATGCAATAATGTGATTCGTGAAAGATGCGGAGTGAGGAAGTCTGTGGACACCAGAATCGAAGAGAGTATACTGAGATGGTACAGTTGTGTGTAGAGAATGGATGATAACAGAGTGGCCAAAAAGGTATATCTGAGCGAATCTGAAGGAGAGAGGAGTCAAGGTAAGTGGAGAGATATAGTGGATGAGTGTGTGAGGAAGAGAGGTATGGAAGTTAGTGAGGCTAAGGGACTGACAAGAGATTGAGCTGGCTGGATAAATTTTGTGTGAAGTGCATAATCAGGGATTAGGCACCCCTTTTTAATGTGACAGTGTTCAGATTGGCTCTATCACATAAGTATATGTGAAGCTACAGAACGTGATGAAACTTTTTTGGCCTATCTGATGAAGCCGGGATTTTGAGGGCTTGAATGTTGAGTGAATGAAAGCGTGGCCCATTGATCTGGGCAAACTTTGGGTGTCTGGACACTGCTACTCCTCACCGTGCCCTAGGATGGGAAAGGAGGTCTGGATGATGATGATGATGTAATTCGTAGATATTTAGAAGTAAACAGTAACACAAAAATTATAATAAAACAAGAATTTCAGAACCTATTCACATCCTGAAGTTCTTATCTGGTGTGGCCACCAGATAACAGAATGGCATGAGTACCCATCTATGAACTGTGTAAGTCTGTAAGTAGTACTGATCAGTAAATAACAAACAAACAACTCTAAATCTGCTTAATGTAAATAAGTAATCATTTCATTCGTTTCACTTATAAAGGCTCCAACATATTGCATGCATCAGCCTTGGTCACCTAATGGCAGCTCTCCATGCTGCACAATCTCTGGCAGTTTCCTTTTTCAGCCCCTTAACCAAGGTCACACACTATTACCTCATCCCAGATCTTATTCGGTCTGCCTCTCGCAATTCTACAGTCAACACAGTGGCGTATCTGAGGGGAAGCAAGGGGGGGGAGCTGTTTGAAAGTGCCTCCTGGGCCCCCAATTGAGGGGGGCCCCAAAAAAGCCTTAAAAATTTATAAGCTTTTTTATTAATATTTAAAAATATATATATTTATCATCCCAACAATCCCAGCTGATATTAGATAAATTTTGAGAATGAGGGGGGGCTGTGTTCTTTGCGGGGCCCCCCTCCAGGAGGGGAGCCCGCAAAGAACCTAGTCCCCCGGGCCCCAAAATCTCTAGATACGCCCCTGACTCAACATTAACATTTCTCACTTTCTGCATCCAATTGTCATCCCCTATCCTCTCTAGATGCCCAGGTAATGTCAGAGAAATTCTCAGTCTTATCATTTTCTAAAAGATTTTCAAGTGGAGGAAGAAAAACAAGCAAAAAAAAAATCTACATGTGCCAATAGTAGGTGGGCAGCTCATTCTCCGATGTTGCAAGATGTATGAACTACTCACAATGTGCACCTAGCAAACCATATGCACTTTCTAAAACTTATTTTTTGTCAAAAAAGTTTATTTGTATACTGTATATGCATATGAACTCACAGTACTAAATTTCTTCATACCCAGATGTGCATATAAAGACCCCAAGAGTGTTAATCACTGACTCATTTCAACCAGAACACAGATGCAGTATGAGCTAATTCTTAGAATTACAAGGGCATCGAAAACCTATTCAACATGATACAATATTCGCATTTATTCACACTGTACAATAATATAATAAAAAAAATAACTTGAAATTGAATTTACATATATGCTTCTGCCTCCATCCCACATAATAATTAAACTGGAATGCCTTTTATGTAGATTTCCTTCATTAAAATATGAAAAAGATCAATATACAGCTACATTTGCATTAGGTGGCAGGGCAAAGATTACTATCATCCATTATTTTATAATATTTCTAATTTTTCTCTAAACCAGAGATACAGACAGTTTGAGTCAGTAAACAAACAGAAAAGTACCTAATACAGTCCTTTACTACTGCAGTCATAATTAAAATTGAAACTTGGAGACATTTTAGATTTCAAACATTACTGGTCATTGCTTTTATAATGAACTTTGATTTCAAACTCTTAAACAAAAGATGAATTGAGATATGGTAATTTAATCCTCATCACTTAATCCTGCACATGAAAAATAAATATAATAAATTCAACAATAAGTTAAATCTCTACTGAAAACTGTACATACTGAAGATGAATGACTTGAAGTATCTCATTTGTTTTCAATACCAAAGGCTATGGCAATATTATTCAATGAAACAAAATAAGTTGCATGACCTCTCTTCTAGTCACAAAAATATGGTAGGATCATTTATCCCCTAGAGGTCTAGGTTACAGAATACCATATATTCTTCACTCTTACATCACTCCCGAAGTGCTTCCTGCACTTCTCGCACCATCAGCGCCCGATGCAGCATCTTGGACAAGCTGGTTGCCTGGACTGTTTGAGTGGAGAACCAGGTGGGGGAATCTGGCACACATGAGCGTTCTGGATATACATAGTACATGGAGCGCTGGGACCGCACACTCTCAGGACTGCAGGATGCAAACAATTACATATTGCACATACCTCATCTCACACCAGAAAACTATAGAATAGATTAATTCAAGTTCACATTCCTATATGAAAACACAATAAATCTAAAAGCTTCTGTTGACTGCTTCTCAAAAAAAAAAATCTCACTTACCATTTTGAAAGATAAAATTCATAGAGTTTGACAGGACACCTTAGTGGATCATCTCTGTTTTCATGCATGTCATTTACTCTCTTTGCTTGGCCATCTGTTAAAACAAGATAAATAATCAAATATTAGAAAAAAAAAAAATTATAAAAAATCAGCATCACAATACTGTATATTGCAATGCACATCTAAAGTAAGTAATGCATGCAAGATTAAGCTGATGAAAAGTATTTTCCATCCAGCATACATTTAAGACTCTTCTGTTCACCAATTTAGCACATTAGCTATTTTCACTTTATCGCACAGAGTATAGCGTAAAAGATTATGATGATATCATTAGCTTGACTTTTTTTTCTCTCACCAAAGGAAAAACTGAGGCTGGGTGAGAGAGGAGGAAAAAAAAAATGGGGGGGGGGGGATCATGAAGAGGAAGATCTATCAACAATATGCCCAGTGTGACAAACACTTATTTGTACATCATTCAAGCCCCAGAATGATCACTCCACTGCACAGACCTAGCCATCAACAGTTTTCAAATATTTTTCTTTATACACACATTTCACATTACTTGCAAAACTGAGTCAATCTGTTAATTAACAAGAAGGAAAAAGGGGGGTGGTTAAACCCTCATCATCTGCTCCTCTGTACATGAATCATCTAGCCAACTTGATCCCTTGCTGACTCCCTAGACTCACTGACTTCTACACCTTGCTTTCTTATGTACTAATTTATTGTAATTTACTGTAATCATCCACCTTCTTCATGGTTTACCATGCTTCCTCCCACTTCATTCTGATATACATCCTTTTCACCAACCGATCTACATTCATTCTCTTTGCTTAACCATATCATCTATGCACACTCTTATCAAACCTATTATCAACAGACTTCTTTCCATCACAACCACTATGATGCAGGTTATATGATACTGCCCTAATATTCTAGATAGAAAGACATCTCTCACATTTCTAACAATTACTTTAAAATATTTAGACATCTCATATCAGTCAGATTAAGCTTCTTAACTCATTCCTCACGATCAACCTACTCTTACACTGCCACTCCAGTCATCAACAACTGTAAGCTAGTGTAAATGGTAAAACTTACATATAATTCATGTACTGGATGCACATATGACTAACACACCTGAAGATTTTTTTGGATAAAATCTCAGAATAATGGTTCTGGTGACAGAGCCATCCCGCCCAACACTAGTCCTCTTCCACTGCTTTACTATCTGTGCAAATGACAGGGACTGGTGCTCCTCTACAGTCTGAAAAATATACAGGGTAGTTAAAAAACAAATGAGGTGTCCGGAATCGAATGGTCAAAAACACCAACCCACCAAAATGGAGTAAAACATAGCACTGTCTTTATACACTTCCCCTCTGTTGGAGAATGGTGTATTTAAGAGGCAATGTGGTCCCCCCAGTATAGTAGAAAATCCTATGAAAGCACAGTAATTTGTGACCATATGCACTGCACTGGAATGCGGCAGGACTAGTTGTGGGATCAGAAGGGCACTTCTCCAGCCAGCTGTATTTACGCACTCTCACTGACTCACTCGACAGCCATGTTGTTGCTACCTGAGACAATGGGAGCAGAGCTAGTATAGAGTCTGGGCAGCCCTGGCAAATCACAGCAAGAATTCTGGGTTTCAACCAACTCAGAGTGCTTTTACCATTCCCTCCTTGCCTGTTTTGTTTACTGTTGTGCCCCTAGCTCAGTGTGGCGGTCTCCCTCATGATGTGTTCTAACTATGCAGTTATTTCTATGACCAGCACATTTATTCATAATAATGAGTGGCAGTGGTGACTTAGCAGTGCCTAGTGCTGATAGTGAGGTAGCGAGTGGAGAGGAAGGCTCTTCTCTTATCAGGAAATGAGTGAGTCACCAATTCTTCAGCTGAGAGAAAAGATTTTCTAACACAAGTACAGTATTGCTAACAACTGAGAAATGAGGCAGAAACTGCTAATTTTTCCATTCTATAAAAAACCATCATTAACCAATGACACACTGGGCCTTCTTAAGCTGAACAGGTGCATTTGGTATTGCCATGCAATATGAAATCCCCTACCAGATGATAACCATACATACCAGTATGTAATTGACCTTGGGAGTAGATGGCTGGTTGTTCCACACGACACACCACCATGACATGGGGAACAGTTGCGTGAATTTATATCAAAATCTGTCAATGCATATGGAAGTTACAGATCAGACATGAATGTAGCTATGGCTGTCAAGTATGACGGCACCTGACCATATTTGAGCACCAAGTATGACCTTTACCTTGGGAGTAGATGGCTGGTTGTTGTGTGCAACACACCTTCATGGCATGGAGAACAATTGTGTGAAGTTATATCAAAATAAGTCCATGCATGTGGAAGTTTCAGAGCAGACACAAAACTGCAGACAACCTTATTTGAGCCCCAAGTGTGACTTGACTTTGGGAGTAGATGGCTGGTTGTACAACATACACGAATGGTATGGGGAACAATTCTTTGACGTTATATCAAAATCTGTCCATGCACATGGAATTTACACAGCAGACACGAAATTGCAGACGGACCGACATACTGATGGAACAGTGCAAACCTACAGTCCCCCCGATTTCACCAGTAGGGGACTAATAATAATGTCTAAAGCTTAGGAAGATTTTGAGTGAAAAGCTTGTTCTCAGCTTCAGAAAATGTGAACACTGAAAAAAAAAAAATAAGATAAAATAATACAGTAATAATAATAATCATCATCATCATCATCATCATCATAAATAATAAATTGATAAATAAATAAAATCCAACTTACATGTTTCCTGCAACTGTGTCCTCTTCTCCATTAATATGCTTCATTATTTTTGTGTGTTGCATTATGTACTGTGCCCTTATTAATATTCCCCTTAAATTTTATCATTAACAATGTTTTCATATGTTCTGTTTAACTTGGTTTTTGATAACTACTGTATTACCATACCATGCATTCCAAGACTTTAATATTACAGTAAACCCTCTCTAATTCAAACCCGAATAATTCGGAAATTGATTAATTCGGATCTTTTTTGACCACCAGACAATCAGTTTTAATTAGGAAAGAAATTCAAATTAAGTGAGACAAATCCGAAAAGGGTTCAGCGATAAGTGGAAGCAAACAATTTTTGTAGTGATGATTTTTTTTTTTTTTTTTTTTTTTATGTGTCCGACTCTGGGCATAGGCTTCACAGCCTGCTATCAAGGCCCAGCAGTCCTCCTACATACCATACACCTCTACATGTCACCACTTCGGCACTAACACCCACCGTCCATATTGAATACATGCTAGGGCTGTCTCATACTGGACTGGTGTATTGGTATTAGCGGGGGTATTTTTACGACATGTCGGCGGGTCTTCTGGTAGATCAGTAAAGCCTGATTTAATGAAATTCAAATCCTTAAACTGTTCGCTGCCCCAGCCGGGATTTGAACCTGGGTCCGTTAGGACCGCACGCCACCTCTCTACCGGTTGAGCCACCGCCTCGGTACAGTTAAGTGTACTGTACTCTACTACTGTGTTGCAAGACTTCATTATCAAGGTTTGACACTACTTTATTTATTGTACTGTGCACTCTCTGAGTACAAAGTAATAATATACTGTAATGTTCAATGTTTTTGTGAAAAAGCCATGTTTTAGTGAGCGTGGGTGTGATCTGGGGGTAGGGGCAAGCATGAGCTCCAATAATTCGGATTTTTGGATAATTCGACAAAGGGGGTCCCCTCAATTAATCCAAAATATAGAGTGTTCACTGTATTACATTACCATGACCTTGAGAAAAAAAATGGTGTGTGTGTTTACTTAACCAGTGTTTAAGGGAAAGGCATTTTTCTATGTGCTACATTATTAACTTTGCCCATATTTGTCCATAAATGATAAGAAATGTACCAATATCACATATACTGACAGTCAAATATGAAGCTGTGCCAATAGCGTGGGTCACAGTGTGCATGTGAATGCCATGGTCAATTTTATACAAACAAAATTCTGCATATCTAAGCTTTACAATGAAACAAACCTCATGTTGATATCTTTATTAGTTTTTGAGTAACACAGAAGCTTTAGAGCTCATTTACTATTTTTTTTTTTTTTTTATGGTGCTCACAACCATCCAATTCTAGATGTCTCAAATACAGTACTAGCTTTAAGTAACAAAACAAATGCACAAGTTCTAGACAGACATGGGGCCACGTGGGGCTTTACTAACAGAAAGCACCAGCAGTTAGCGAAGCACCATATAGAGTTTTGCTAGTAAGGCAATGGTGTGAAAATCCCTCGGGTGTGACTAACTGACTAGGCCACTCCTATATAAATATATATACTGTATATACAGAGGGATGGGGTGGAGAGGTATATGAGAGAGGGGGGTGTGAGTTGGGAGCAGGGCAGTGAAATGGCGGGGGACAGGGCGACTTGGAGGCGATTTGTTTGTGGCCACCCCAAACGGGATTGAGGCGTCTGGCAATAGATAGATAGATAGATATACACCCACCACAAACTGACTTAGGACCTACACACAGAATTGCTATGGGAGAGCTTCTGTCTTTGCTCTGTGTTTCCACCTCCACCAAGTGAATTTTCTGGGCAAGAAGTAACTGGCAACTCCTCTGGTGTTGGCGGGAGGTGGTGATACAGTCAGCACGTCAGTGCTTGCCCAGATGTGAGAGAGGGAGTATATGTTCCCGTCGCTCTGTGCTGCCACTTCCCTCTGTTTTAGTATGCATTACTGTTTGCCCTGTTATTTTCCTAGAGTCGAGTTGTCATGCCTGGAAAGTGCTGCTCAAGGGATGAGGGGGTCCATATCATTGCACGGAGACAGGATAATGTCTCTAACAACACAATTTGTGAACGTACTGGATGCACAAAGTCGACTATCATGAAGATTTTTGCTGCAGCGCGCAGCCTGCCACCTGATGTCATATCAGAGCACATACGTGGCAATGGAAAGAGGAGGACAACTTCCAGAGGTACACATATGCTTCTGAAGAGGGAAGTAATCAAGAACCTTCGACTACAGCAGCAGAAATTAAGAGAATGCATCCCCAGCTGTTACAAAACGTCTCAATTTGAACTATCCAACACTGCTTGCAGAAGGAGCTGGGTTTGCCATGCCACACCGCAGCCAAGAAACCACTTCTCACTGACCACATGAAGAAGCAGCACATTCAGTTTGCCAAAAAGTATGCACACTGGACATTGGATAAGTGGAGAAAAGTTGTTTTCCGATGAAGGCACATTTCAAGTGCTCCAGGTGCGTTCTGCCAAGGTTTGTCTCCCTGCTTCCCGTAGTCGATATGACTCTGCTTACACGGTGCCGACTGTTATGCACCCACAATCAGTAATGGTATGGGGGTGTTTCTCAGGTGAAATGGGAAGGGGAGGCCTCTACTTTCTTCCTAAGAACTTGATGATGAATGGTGACTGGTACATTCAAGTTCTGAAAGATCATTTGTCAAACTTTTTTGCCATTCATGGGTGCGACTTTTTCATGCACGATTCAGCTCCATGTCACAAGCCAAGAAAGCTGACAGAATGGCTTCAGGATAATCGGATTGAGGTCCTCAAATTGTCTGGCAACAGTTCGGTCCTAAAAATGATAGAAAACTGCTGGGCAAAGATGAAGAAAATCATGGCACAGAAGAAGACACCCAATCTGGACAACCTCAAGACTGAACTGACAAATGTTTGGTGCAAAGAAACGTTCTTACATTACTTTAGGGATCTAAGTGATTCCATGCCAAAATGCATCCAACTTGTCCTGAAAAACAATGGAAACATGATTTCATATTAATGAATGGCATTTCATGAACATATATTGTGATATACTATGATTTCTGTGTTTTTTAATACCTTGTGGGGGGAGGTCCTAAGTCAATGTGTGGTAGCTGTATATATATATATATATATATATATATATATATATATATGTATATACACACAAGGAGTGATAAAAAATTTCAGTGAATGGTGCCACTATATTGAAATGAGTGGTGCCACTATATTGAAATGAGTTAAGATGTGAGGGTTGTTGGCGGTTGTTATATTGTCCACCTTCCTAGTTGCCACCAGCCACTGGACAACACAACAACACAGGCCACTGTGCTGTGGCAAGACATAAAGTGAGGTCATGTCTGCTGCCGCTGAAACAATTGGGAAAATGTCTTAGTCTGAGCAACGTGTAATATCCAGACATTTCTGGCAGGGAAAAACATTCCGCTCATGCTGAAGGAAGACTTCCAGCACTGTTTCAGCCAGTGGCAGCAATGATAGAACAAGTGTGTGTGGGCAGGAGGGGTGTACTTTGAAGCGATGTCTAATGTATGCACCTAATGTTCAATAAAATATTGTTATACGAACATTCACCAAACTTTTTTATCATTCCTTGTGAATAAATATACTGTGTGTGTGTGTATATATATATATATATATATATATATATATATATAAATTATAGATATATATAGATATATATATATATATATATATATATATATATATATATACAGTCAAGCCGCCTAAGGCACGGCTAACTGGTTTTGGATCAAGCCAGCGCCACAGAAAACCGTGCCATGCAAATAACTAAACCTACGGGAAAAATGGAATTTGGTTCTGGACATTCGCCCAAAGTTCCCTTTTTCATCCCACTTTTCCCCACTTTACACATGCAAACAATCAAGCAACTGATCAATGCATGTATAGCACGTAACAATAGGCACAAAAAACGGGAAGGTGATCAGCCTTGTGTCTACTTGGGCAATATCATGCACTGCATATCAAGTGAAAAGAAGCTCAGCCAAGTAGACACTGAACAGCTGACTGACCACAACATTAAAGATGGCGGAGGCTGCCTGGTCAAGAACTAATTGAAGAAATGTTTTCGATAAAGTTTGTATGCTCAAGTGTCAACAGAACTCGCGTTCAACACATTATTAATCATTCTTCTATACGTGATGATGATGATGGGAGGCATTATACTCTGTCTTAGATCAGAGATAGATGCTTCATCACTAACACATTCATAGCGATTTTATGAACAAACCTATAAACTACTCACAATACCCAAAGAATCTTCAAAGTTTCATTACTTAATGAATATGGTTAAGTTTAACCTCCTTATAAGAGCAAAAAAAAGTCCACAGTTGGAGCATTGTAGTATGGATCTGAAATGGTTGCCATTCTATTTGTTTACAAAAAGAGGAGTGTGCCACCAGGGGAATCTGCCCGCGCGTTTCAAATCTTGCCACGCCCGCGCCATAGGTAGTTTATGCGTGTGGTTCATTTTGGGGAGGTCTGGCACCTTGTTGTGTCATAGAAAACCGTGCCATAGAAGTCCACGCCATAGGCGACTTGACTATATATATATATAGTGAACATATTCAGAGAAAATGATTCACCTAGTTAATGAGCAGGGGATAATTAAGTCCACCAAACCATAATGAACGAGTTGAACTCCAAGTGAATGAAATAGGGGGAAAGAGTTGGCCATAACTGTCATCTCCCATACTGAATGACCCCCCCCCCCTCCCCAATAGATGCTGCACAAGAGACCAGATCTAAGTAACCTGTTAAGCAGAATCCAAAGGAAGACGAAGATTTGCGCATGTTGAAGGTCAGTAAAATTCTAACAGCAGTGGATGTGCTGAGGGAAGAGGTCAAGGCAAATGAAACCAGTTACCTTGGGACACAGGAAGTGCTCAGTGGGGTAGAAACCACTTTTCGTTATTACACTGAAAGGCACAATATGGAGGTCAACAGGAGAAAACAAACACTCATCACACGCTACTACCGAACTCAAGAACAAAAGGAACCAGATGCCTCTACATCATCTGCTACACTTCCTGGGGAAGACAATGATGATGTGATGTCACTGGTGTCATCTTTGGACTCTGAAGATTTTGTGGGAGAGGTGAATGATGCAGAGGCATGTGGAGATGCGGTTCAGTCAAGTGATGAGGGCGAGACTGGTGACAGGAATGAGGGAGTGGAAGGTGATGTAACAGGGACACCCTAGGTGTATTTCCCTGCCTGGGAACCACTGTAGTCAAGCCAATCAAGACTGCTATCTGCTCCATTAAAGGTAAAGAACCATGTGTTTGTTATATTCTATATATCTGTACTGTGCCGTGGCTCAGTGGGTTAGAGCGCTCCGCTCTGACCGTAGGGTCGGAGGATCGAATCCACCCAAGGGCCATTGGTAGACATTAGGAAGGGCATCCGGTCATAAAATGCTACACGCTCCAAACCAAAGTCCTCTATCCAGGGGCAATGCCTTAGCCCTTATCCAAAAAAAGGAGTACCTGGCGTAAAACTCACTTTTTTATCTGTACTGTGTATGTTTGAAATGTGCCCATTAGTACGTCTTTATGGTTAAAAAAGTGGACTCTGAGGGAGTGGAGCCGCCCACATGCTATTTTCCCCATGAGATATGTTGTTCACAATGAATGAGCTCCTCTGCTGCAAGTAAACTCATTCACTGTGGGTACTGTATATATATATATATATATATATATATATATATATATATATATATATATATATATATATATATATATATATATATATATATATATATATATATATATATATATATATATATATATATATATATATATATATATATATATATATATATACTGTATATATATATATATATATATATATATATATATATATATATATATATATATATATATATATATATATATATATATATATATATATATATATATATATATATATATATAGTAATCCCTTTACTATCCGGACGCCCAATAACTGGACACCCCCCTACCCGGACATTTTGGGCCCGGGCATTCGGAAACCCAAAATGGCCAAAAAAATTTAAAAAATAAAAAATAAAAAAATTCAAATTCTTTCCCACTCATAATTTGAACTTGGCGCGCGGCACCAAACACCTGTGTTTACGCATGGCCACCGGCCCCCTGCTATTCCTCCCCTCCCCAGTTACCGCCAAACTACCATCGTGAGAAGATGCTCAATGCAATAGATGCCGCATGTGCTGGTTTTTGTGAATAAACAGTGAATAAACTGCAATACCTCGCCACTAGACCACACGAGAATTTACAGTGTTGTGCAGTGTTAAGAAACCAGAATTTAGAGAGCAAAGGATTAAGTGTGGAGTGCAAACTGGCGGTTGAAACTGGCAGTTGAAACTGGCATGGTGCAATTAAGAATAGAATGTGCAGTGTTAAACAGTTATAACTCACAGTGCAAAGAATTAAGTGCAGCACAACACTGGATTACTGTACGTGCTTCAAGAGCATTTTCACAACTGCCAGAGCCTCAGAGGCGGCGGCCACAGACGTGCTGTAAGTACCCGGGACACTGCTAAATATTTTCCATGCTCACTTCTAATTCCTCACTCTCTGGTTTCTTTTCATTTACTTCATGCTTTAGGTCCCTTATTTGTGTGAACAGGGTCTTAAATAGGTGCTAGGCATGTCCAGTAGGGAGTTATTTAGGTGGCTTTCAAAGTTAGGCTGGGTTAGGGTTCATAAGTACCAGTCCAGGAACCAGGGTCCCAGTAGCCGGACAAACCCACTTCCCGGACATGCCTTTGGGTGTATTACATCGGATATTGGGAAGATTACTGTATCTATCTATCTATCTAATCTATTTATCTATCTATCTATATATATATATATATATATATATATATATACCTGTATATGTATATACCAGTGTGTGTGTGTGTGTGTATATATACAGTATATATATATATATATATATATATATATATATATAAGAAGAAAGCGGATGAAGAGTTTGGGAGGAATCTGAGTGTGAAATGGAAGGAGAGTAAGAAATTGTTTTGGAAGGAGGTAAAGAAAGTAAGGCAGTGTGAAAGGGGAAATAGTAGGGGAGTGGAATATGGGAATAATAGATTGTTGGTGGAGAAGAGAGAGAAACTGAGGAGATGGAAGGAGCACTTTGAGGATTTGTTGAATGTAGAGAGTGACAGCAGTGCGAGCATAAGTGGTTGGGGAATGGCTGGGAGAAGAAGAGATGAGAGGAGGGAGGAAGAGATCAGTAGGACGGAAATAGTGGAAGCAATGAAGAAGATTAAGTTGGGAAAGGCCCCAGGAATTGATAGAGTGTGTGGTGAAATGCTGAGGTATGGGGGTGAGATTGTTGTGGAGTGGATATGGAAGTTGTGTAGATTGGCTTGGGAAGAGGGAAGGGTTCCAGAGGACTGGAAATCAGGTATTGTTCCTTTGTATAAAGGAAAAGGGGAGAGAGAAGTATGTGGTAACCATAGGGGTATTTGCCTTCTTAGTGTGAATGGTAAAATATATGGTAGAATACTCATTGATAGGGTTAGGCATATGACAGAGGAGCTAGTTGGAGAAAAACAAGGGGGATTTAGGAAGGGAAAAGGGTGTGTAGATCAGATATTTGTTCTAAGATGTTTAGTGGAGAAGTATCTAGAGAAGGGAAAGAAAGTGTATGCTGCCTTCATGGACTTGGAGAAAGCTTATGACAGAATAGACAGGCAAGGTATGTGGAAGGTATTAAGAATATATGGAGTGAAGGGGAAATTGTTGAGTGCTGTGGAGAGTATGTACGAAGGAGCTAGGGCTACGGTGCGAGTGGATGGTGAGCTGAGTGAGTTCTTTGATCTCCATGTGGGACTGAAACAGGGTTGTGTGATGTCTCCATGGCCGTTTAATATATACATGGATGGGGTTGTAAAGGAGGTGCAAGGTAGGGCAGTGGATGTTGGGGGTGGCTCTAATGAATGAGGATGAGATTTTGAAGATTCCGGTGTTGCTGTTTGCTGATGATACAATATTGTTGAGTGAAGATGAATGGGAGTTGCAAGGTTTGGTGAATGAATTTGGGACAGTGGGTAGGAGGAGGAATCTGAAAGTTAATGTAAACAAAAGTAAAGTTATGGTGTTTGAGAGGAATGAAGTCACAGAATGTACAGTGAGGTTGGATGGTGAGGATATCGAGAGTGTGAGTGCATTCAAATACTTGGGTAGTGTGATGAGTAAGGATGGAACTTTGGGGGATGAAGTGCATGAAAGGGTACAGCAGGGAAGGAAGGTTGTTGGTTCACTGAAAGCAGTGATGAGAAATAGGGGGATGAGTATGGAAGATAAGAAGTCACTGCATGATAGTATTGTGATCCCTACTCTGACGTATGGAAGCGAGGCATAGACCTTGCAAGAGGGGAACAAGTCAAGAGTGAAAGCAGTGGAAATGAGTTACCTGAGAGGAGCATGTGGAGTGACAGGTTGATGATTGAAGAAGTGAAGGAATGTTGTGGGGTAGATGCGGATGTGGTTGAGAAGATTAGGAGAAATACACTGAGGTGGTTTGGACATGTGGAGAGAATGGAGAATGAAAGACTGACTAAGAGGGTGTATGTAGGTGAGGTGGAGGGAGGGAGAGGGAGGGGTAGACTGAGGATGAGGTGGAGGGATGGAGTCGAGATGTATATGAGGGAGGGGGGTGAGTTGGGGGGAGGGTAGTCAAATGGTGGGTGACAGAGCGACTTGGAGGCATTTTGTCTGTGGCCACCCTTTGAGGGATTAGGATGTTGGGCTATTGACAGATAGATAGATAGATTTAACCCACTGGATCCCAGAGCTCCTGGCGAGGCATTGTGCTGGGAGGGTACTGAGCGTACCGCCCTCCACCAATCGGCTCATAGTCGAGAGGCTCATAGGTCCTTACCCAGAGGTTCCCTACTTTATTAACTTTTGAAAATTCCCAGTTCTGTCCCATATTGAGGACACTGGGCTCCAACCGGTTAAAAAGGCTGACAGATTTGCCAGTCATTAACCCATTGGATCCCAGAGCTCCTGGGCGAGGCATTGTGCTGGTAGGGTACTGAGCGTACCGCTCTTCGCCTATCAGCTCATAGTCACAAGGCTCATAGGTCCCTACCCAAGGGTTCCCTACTTTATTAAATTCTGAAAATTCCCAGTTCTGTCCCATATTGAGGACACTGGGCTCCAATGGGATATATACATATATCTATCTATTATCTATTCCCAGACATCTCAATCCTGTACGGGGTGGCCACAAACAAATCGCTTCCACGTCGCCCTGTCCCTCACCATTTCACTGACCTGCTCCCAACTCACACCCCCCTCTCTCATATACCTCTCAACTCCATCCCCCCATCTCATCCTTGGCCTCCCCCTCCCTCTCCCCCCCTCCACCTCACTCACATACACTCTCCTTGTCAGTCTCTCACCCTCCATCCTCCCCACATGGCCAAACCACATCAGTGTGTTCCTCCTAACGCTTCCTTTCACATCCACATCCACACCACAATGCTCCTTTATATCCTCATTTGTCAGCCTGTCTCTCCATGTGACTCCACAGGCTCCTCTTAAATAACTCATTTCCACTGCTCTCACTCATGACTTGTGTCCTTCCAACAATGTCCAAGATTCACTTCCATACATTAGAGTTGGTATCACAATACTGTCATGTAGTAACTTTTTCACTTCCATGCTCACTTCCCTGTTTCTTATCACTGCTCTCAAGGAACCAGCAACCTTTCTTCCTTGTTGTACCCTTTCAAGCACTTCACCCTCCAAACTTCCATCCTTACTCATCACACTCCCCAAGTACTTAAACGTACTCACATTTTCCATTTCCTCACCATCCAACCTCACTGTACATTCACTGACTTCACCTCTCTCAAAGACCATCACTTTACTCTTCCCTACATTCACCAGATTCTGTTTCTTACACACTCTCCCAAACTCATCCACCAAGCCTTGCAGCTCTCCTTCGTCTTCACTTAACAACATAGTATCATTTGCATACAACAGTACAGGGAGTTTCCAAACACTACCCTCTCTCACCAGGGCCACTCCAACATCCACTGCTCTACCTTGTATCTCTTCTATTACCCCATCCATGTACAGACTGAACAACCATGGAGACATGACACATCCCTGTTTCAACCCAACCTTCAAAGAGAAAAATTCACTCAGTTCACCATCCACACACACTGCAGCCTTAGCACCATCATTCATACTCTTCACAGCATTCAACACCTTCCCATCTACTCCATATATTCTTAATACTTTCCACAATCCTTGTCTATCAACACTGTCATATGCTTTCTCCAAATCCATAATGGCTTCATACAACTTCTTTCCCTTCTCTAGAAACTTTTCCACTAAAGATCTAAGAATGAATAACTGATCTACACAACCTCTTCCTTTCCTAAAATCTCCCTGTTTTTCTCCAACTAATTCCTCTGTTATTTCCCTAACTCTGTCAATAAGTATCCTACCATAGACTTTTCCTATTACACTAAGAGACAAATGCCCCTATGAATACCACACACTTCTTTTTCCCCTTTTCCTTTGTACAAGGGAATAATTATACCTGACTTCCAATCCTCTGGGACTCTACCTTCCTCCCAGGCCAATCTGCACATCTTCAACATCAATTCTACTACTATCTCTCCCCCATGCTTCAGCATTTCACCACATACTTCGTCAATTCCTGGGGCTTTCCCCAATTTGACTTTCTTCATTGCTTCCAGAACTTCGATCCTACTGGTTTCTTCCTGTCTTCTCACCTCCCTTCTTCTCCCAGCCATTCCCCAGCCACTTATACTCGCATTATTTCCATCCTCTATGTTCAACAATTCCTTAAACTGTTCTCTCCATCTGCTCACTTTTTCTCTCTTCTCCACTAGTAATCTATCATTTTTATCTATCACTCCCCTACTAACTTCACTGCCACCCAGTCTAACTCTCTTCACCTCTTTCCAGAACATTTTTTTACAGTCCTTCCACTTTACACTCAAATTCCTTCCAAATTCCTCATCCACTCTCTTCTTACTCTCTCTTACTAATCTTTTCACCTCTCTCTTCCTTTCTATATATAACTGTTTTTGCCTCTCAACTTCTTCCATGCCCCTATTTCTCATCCATTCACTGTGTGTTTTCTTCTTTTATGCCACAGCCTGTCTCACTTCTTCATTCCACCATGCTGTTCCTTGCACCCCCTTCTGTCTTCTCTTCACATATTTCGTCTGTGAATACCTTGCACACATCTTCCAATTCCCCCATCTGCTCCAATTCATATTTACCCAATCGTTCCTCCACTTCTGTCTTACATTCTGCCTTTTTCTCATCCTCTTGTAACCTTCCCACTCTCCTTGCAACTACTCCTTCCTCCCATCCTTCCCTTCTTCTATTTCTCCATCTTACTTGGATCTTGATTCTGGCCACCACCAAGTAGTGATCAGAAAGTCCACTCCCTCAACCTCTATAATATATATATATTCAGTATACAGTTACTGCAAATTGACTTAGGACTTCCCTCACAAGGTATTAAAAAACACAGAAATCATAGTATATCACAATGTTTGTTCATGAAATGCCATTCATTAATATGAAATCATGTTTCCCTTGTTTTTCAGGACCACTTCGATGCATTTTGGCATGGAATCACTTAGATCTCTAAAGTAATCTAAGGACATTTCTTTGCACCAAACATCTGTCAGTTCAATCTTGAGGTTGTCCAGATTGGGTGTCTTCTTCTCTGCCATGATTTTCTTCATCTTTGCCCAGCAGTTTTCCATCGGATTTAGATCCGCACTGTTGCCAGGCCAGTCAAGGACCTCAATCCGATTATCCTGAAGTCATTTTGTCACCTTTCTTGACTTGTAACATGGAGCTGAATCGTGCATGAAAAAGTCGCACCCATGAATAGTAAAAAATTTTAACAAATGATCTTTCAGAACTTGAATGTTCCAGCCACCATTCATCATCAAGTTCTTAGGAAGAAAGCAGAGGCCTCCCCTTCCCATTTCACCTGAGAAACACCTCATACCATTACTAATTGTGGGTGCTTAACAGTCAGCACCGTGTAAGCAGGATCATATCGACTACAGGAGGCAGGGCGACGAACCTTGGCAGAATGCACCTGGAACACTTGAAATGTAATTTCATTGGAAAACATAACTTTTCTCCACTCATCCAATGTCCAGTGTGCATACTTCTTGGCAAACTGAATGCACTGCTTCTTCATGTGGCCAATGAGAAGCAGTTTCTTGGCTACGGTGCAGCTTGGCACGCCCAGCTCCTTCTGCAAGTGGTGTTGGATAGTTCGAATTGAGACGTCTTGTAACAGCTGGGGATGCATTCTCTTCAATTCTGCTGCTGTCAGTCGAACTTCCCTCTTCAGAAACGTAACTGTACCTCTGGAAGTCGTCCTCTTCTTTCCACCACCATGCTTGTGCTCTGCTACGACATCAAGTGGCGGGCCGCGACTGCAACAAGAATTTTCATGACGGTCGACTTTGCGCATCCAGTACGTTCACAAATCGTATTGATAGAGACATTATCTTGCCTCCATGCAATGATACGGACCCTCTCATCCCTTGAGTTGTACTTTCCAAACATGACAACTTGGCTCCAGGAAAATAACAGGCCAAACAGTAGTGTATACGAAAAAAGAGGGAGGTGCAAGCTCAGAGCGACAGGAACATATACTCCCACTCTTGCTTCTGGGCAAGCACTGACGTGCTGAGAGTTTCACCACCTCCTGCCAACACCAGAGGAGTTGCCAGTAACTTCTTGCCCAAGAAATTCACTTGGTAGAGGAGGAAACACAAAGCACAGACAGAAAACTCTCTCATAGCAATTCTGTGTGTAGGTCCTAAGTCAATTTGCGGTGGGTGTATAAACAGTATATATAATATATATATACGTGTATATATATATATACATATATATATATATATATATATATATATATATATATATATATATATATATATTAATCATATATACAGTAACCCCTCTAATACCCGGACACCCCAAGTCCCGGATATTTTGGGCTCGGGTCCATTATTCCAAGTCTCGGATATTCCCTATGATATCCAGACAAAAGGCCATCTGGACGAACGTCCAAAATGATCTGGGACACAAAAAAAAAAAAAAAAAAAAAAAAAAAGGCCAATACGTGTTCATCTCAACTCTAAATTTGCCACACAGTGATGTACAGCTGTGTTTTGGCACGTAGTTCTGACGACATCCACAGGAGCGCCCCTGCATCCTCGCCACTTCCCACCTACCTACCGTTGTGACTGCACACTCGTCGTCATAGCTGCCCACGTGCTCACTTTTGTGGTGGTGCCCTACCTGCTGCAGGCCCTGCAGTTCCTCTACTGCCTCTTACTTGTGTGTGTGTGACGATGGCCCAGCCACCCAAGAAGAGGAAACGGGTGGTTCTGACTCTGCAGAAGAAGAGGGATATCTTGGACAAGGTGGCGTGTTGCAACTGGCGTGTGCAAGTAAGAACAGAATGTGCAGTGTTAAAAAATTATAATTCACAGTCCAAAGGATTAAGTGCAGCGCAACACTGGATTATTGTACGTGCTTCAAGTGCACCTTCACCACTGTCAGAGCCATAGAGGAGGTGGGTTAATCTTTGCGATGGCCATGGGCGTGTCATAAGTACCCTGTACACTGCTAAATATTTTCTTTAATCAGGGAAGTAGGCATGGAAGTGAAAAAGTTACTACATGACAGTATTGTGATACCAACTCTAACATATGGAAGTGAAGCTTGGATGTTGTTGGAAAGACACAAGTCAAGAGTGAGAGCAGTGGAAATGAGTTATTTAAGAGGAGCCTGTGGAATCACATGGAGAGACAGGCTGACAAAGGAGGATATAAAGGAGCTTTGTGGTGTGGATGTGGATGTGATAGGAAGCATTAGGAGGAACACACAGAGGTGATTTGGCCATGTGGAGAGGATGGAGGGTGAGAGACTGATGAAGAAAGTGCATGTGAGTGAGGTGGAGGGGGGAAGGAGGGGGAGACCGAGGATGAGATGGAGGGATGGAGTGGAGAGGTATATGAGAGAGGGGGGTATGAGTTGGGAGCAGGGCAGTGAAATGGTGGGGGACAGGACGACGTGGAGGCGATTTGTTTGTGGCCACCCCGTGTGGGATTGAGGTGTCTGGCAACAGATAGATAGATAGACTTCTGCTTTCTCATTCTCTGGTTCTTTTTCATTTATTTTATGGTTTCTGTCCCTTATTTGTGTGAACAGGGTCTGAAATAGGTGCTGTGCATGTCTGGTAGGGAGTTATCTAGGTGACTTTCAAAGATAGGTTTGGTTGGGGTCTATAAATACCTGTCCAGGGGCATTTTGGCCAAGTCCCAGACAAGACTAAGTCCCGGATGTTGCTTGGGCTCTATTACGTCAGATCTTGGAGGGGGTTTTTGTTGATATTATTCTTGCAAAATTGGAGGACGTACTATATATATATATATATATATATATATATATATATATATATATATATACACAAGGTGCTACCCAAAAGTTCCAGTAATTTGAAAAAGAGGGAGCCAACTGTTTGCAGTTTTGCCTTTTGCCGCTAGGAGGAGTCAGCAGCACCCCTTGTGCGTCAGTGTGGCCCGGGCCATGTCTGTGATAGGATGTGCTGTCGAGCTACGCTTACTATTATAATGCGGTGTGTAGGTGGTTTGGCAGTTTTGCAATGGCAAATCTCACAGAACAAAGAACCTGCATCAAGCTCTGCTTCAAGATCAACAAGACAGCTGCAGAAACTCACCGGTTGCTTCAGCAACCCTTTCGTGACAATGCCATGTCCCAGAGCAGAACATTTTTCTGGTACATGCGGTTCAAGGAAGGATGAACATTCATCGAAGACGATGACCGTTCTGGACAACCGTCAGTGGCAACAACACCAGAAAATGTTGGAAGTATTTGTCAGGCTATCCCTGCAGATTGTAGACGAACTATCCATGATGTTTGTGATATCGTTGGACTGTCGTACGGAAGCGTGCAAAGCATTTTGCCGCACGTGTTGGGCACGAGGAGCATCGCTGCAAAAATTTGTGCCAAGACTGCTGAGTGACGAGCACAAGGAACATCGTATTGCAGTTTGCAGGGAGCTCAAGAATCTGGTCAGAGTTGGCACCAGCTTCATCTCCAAGGTCATAATTGGTGATGAATCATGGGTTTATGGTTATGACCCGGAGAAAAAGCAACAGTCATAGCAATGGAAGTCTCCCAATTCACCGAGGCTGAAAAAAGCGCATCAAGTTTGCAGCAATGTCAAGTTGATGATGATTTTTTCTTCGATATCCAAGGGATTGTTCACAAGAAATTCGTCCCACCCGGTCAATCTGTCAGTGGAAAGTTTTACTGTGAAGTTTTACAGCAACAGAGGAAGAACATCTGCCTCAAACATCCAGAACAGTGGAAGAACAAGGACTGGGTCCTGCATTATGACAATGCCCCTGCCCACACATCAATTGTTGTCCGGCAGTTTCTGGCTTCCACTAACACGATAATCATTCCCCACCCACCTTATCTGCATAACCTTGTCCCTGCGACTTTTTCCTGTTTCCCAAGCTGAAATTACAACTGAAAAGGGGTCGATTTGACTCAACTGAGGAGATCCAGACAGAATCGCAGGAGGTGCTCAAGACCATCACATCTGAAGCCTTCCAGGGATGCATGTATTCGTGGAAAAAACACTGGGACCACTGTATACATGCCCAAGGGGACTACTTGTAAGGCGACAGTGAGAACTAGGAGGTAAGGTAACTTATTTTCCTACAATATTCAAATTACTGGAACTTTTGGGTAGCACCTCATATATATACATCTGTATATCTATCTATCTATCAATATACTGTATATATATACAGTAATCCCTCTAATATCCGAACGCCCAATATCCGAACATCCCCACTAACCGGACATAATCGTCCCGGGATCCAATATTCCCAAAAAAAAAAAAAAAAAAAAAAAAAAAAAAAAAAAAATCCCACCCGTAATTTGAACTTGGCATGCGGGGTGCGGGACAGCTTTGTTGTGGCGCGTCATTCCTCCGACGTCCGATAGAGCACCCCTGGATCCTCCCCACTTTCCACCTGTCTCTCGCCGTGAGTGCACGCTCATCGTCATGGCTGCCCACGTGCTCGCTTTTGTGGTGGTTCCTTACCTGCTGCAGGCACTCCTGCTGCTCTCGTGCCTCTTATTAGTGTGTGTGATGATGGCCTCGCCGCCTGAGAAGAGGAAGAGAGTGGTGTTGACTCTGGAGAAGAAACGGGAGATTTGGAGAAAGTAGATGCGGGGTGGCCTTCTTCCCGCATCCTCCGCGAGTTCAACCAGGCCCGATCTACTTTGTTCGATATCAAGTGATCCCGAGACAAACTCATGCAGTACACGGCTGACTTCTCGTCGAGAAGCAAACGCAACGTGGAGAGGAAGGTGATGTTTACTCCCAAGTTTGCTGAAGTCGACCGCTCCACGTTGATTTGGTTGGCTCTTCGCGTTCAAGTTACGACGTGGCCTTACCAACCGTAAAGCTCATGGCAAAGCTTTGGACGCTAAAGAGGATGGAGTTGACGAGTTTCGGCACAAGGTGAAGGGCTTGATCGACAGGGAGGGCCTCACTCTCGGTCAAGTCTACAATGCTGACGAAACTGGTTTATTCTATCGCTCTTTGCCGACGAACACTCTAGCCGAGGAGACGGAGAAGCGTGTACCTGGCCGCAAGCTCTCCAAGCAACGGATATATGCTTTGTGTTGTGCCAGTGCTAACGGCATGCACTGGCTTAAGCCCGTTATTGTTGGCCGTGCAAAGCAGCCTCGGTGTCTTCGTGGGGTGATGGATGTCCTTCCTGTCATCTGGTACCATTCTTTGAAGGCATGGTTTACAGCCCAGATCTTCAAAGACTGGTTCCACCGTCACTTCGTCAAGGAGGTCATACATTACCAGACGAAGACACTGGGAATCCTGCGCGACCAGGTAAAGGCCCTCCTTCTCCTCGACAATGCACCTGCCCACCTGTGCAACAAGGACTTGGTGGCTGAGAATGGCCGCATTAGGTGCATGTTTCTGCCACCTAATACGACTGCTCTCATCCAACCAATGGACCAAGGAGTGATCGTGGCAACAAAGCGCCTATACCGAAGGAAGTTCCTGGACGAGGTGATGGTTGTTCTTGAGGATGAGGACAAGCGCAGGAAGGGACGGGACACGCGAGGCCAACGGACTTTAGAAAACCTTCGCCACTACAACATCAAGTCTGCAATCTACAACTGGGCCAGTGCATGGAAGGAAGTCCCTGTCAAGACTCTAGAAAATGGTTGGTCTCGTCTGCTTCTCGGAACGGATGTGGAGTACGATTTCCTAGGTTTTGACGTGGATGACTTCCAAGCACGTCTACGTACGCATGGAGACGATGTTGATGTGGACGATGTGCGTGAGTGGTTGGATGACGACAAGGGCGATCCTGGGTATCAGACATTGTCTGATATCGAGATCGCATCTTCAGTTGCAGGTGTCAGTACCCAGCTTGAAGATTCCGATGAGGAATGCGACGATGATGCGGACTCCTCTCAGCATGACACTATTCCAGCCATCCCCAAGCTGAGCGCACTCCGGGAACACCTAGAGTTTGTTCTCGACTACCTGGAACACCCAGACTGCGACAGGGAGATGGGGCCCTTGGGACTTGTGGAGGAAGTGCGTGCTTTCAGGCAGCGCATCATCAATTGTCAGAATCATCGTTCCTTGCGTCAATCAATGACTGACAGTTTTTTCAGGCCCATGACCCCCGCTGTGCCCAGCCCTGGCTCCACTCTGCTGCCTCCTCAAGACAGGCCCTCATGCTCCGAGCCACAGCCCAGCACATCAGCCACGGTGGAGTCACCGCTCGACGTAAGTTTGCGTCTATCTTCAGAGACGTCTGCAGTGGGTACGCCATCACCACAACCCAGCTACGCACCCCTAGGTCGCCTGCCAGTCATACTCTCAGACTCTGACAGTGATTAAACAGCAAGAACTTCTCCACTAGACCACACAGGAATTTACAGTGTTGTGCAGTGAAAAAAACAGTGTGTTGTGTTAAGGATTTACAGTTGTGAGTGAAAAGACAATTTCTGAACTAAATTTAACGTAAATAGACTTGTTTGTTTTTGCTTTAGAAAATGGTTAGAAGAGTGGGAAAAATTAAAGTGCAGAGTGCAACACTTAGTAAGTTACAATGGAGCCTAAGTTAGACAAGAGTGCACACTGTGAAGACAACGGACTTCTGAGTGCGAATGACTAAGTTCAGTGCAAGACTTCATGAACAGTGTACTGCAAGTGCTTCAGGAAATCCTTCTTACTGTCAGAGTCTGAGAGGAGGCGGTTATTCATCGAGATGGCCATGGACTTGCTGTAAGTAGGCAGAATGTTTCATACTGTACTTTTTTCCATACTATACTTACCTCAAACACCTCATTTCACTCTTTAATGTCCTTTATTGGTGTGAATAGGGTGTTAGGAGCTATGCATGTGCAGTAGGAAGGTGTTTTTTTGAGTTAGGCTAGGTTAGGGTCCATAAGTACCAGTCCAGGAGCCAGGGACTTGTAAGTAACCAAAATGTTGAATATTGTATGAACCTACCTCAAAAACCTCATTTTATGCTTCTTTTGCATTTATTTCAGTCTTTTATGTGCCTTATTGGTGTTATTTGGATCTTAAATAGGTGCTATGCATGTCCAGAGGGAGTTATATAGGTGTTTCTCTGAGTTAGGGTCCATAAGTACATGTCCATGAGCTGGGGCCCAACATCCGGACAGAACCACTATCCGGACCTGCCTATGGCTCTATTACGTCGGATATTGGAGGGATTACTGTATATATATATATATATATATATATATATATATATATATATAGTTACATCCCAGTCCCCACACTGCCACAGCCTCCAACAGCAGTAGTTCAATACAGGAAGGGCATTGCCCAGTGAGTTGTTCTCCCTATGGTCAGCCTTTAGGTGTGCAGTACACAAGATCAGCTGAGGCGAAAATAAACACTGCCACCTTAAAGTTCACTGTCTTTATTTTCCAAATAATTCCAATTAATGCTTTTCAACTTCACTGTTCTCACAAGCACTGGAGATATACACACTTTACTAACTGCTATTACACTTAATGCTTGCAAACACTTCACTGTTAGTACACTTAATGCTTGCGAACACTTCACTGTTAGTACACTTAATGCTTGCGAACACTTCACTGTTAGTACACTTAATGCTTGCGAACACTTCACTGTTAGTACACTTAATGCTTGCTAACACTTCACTTATTACACAAGTACTGTACTGAAAATAATCTTCACTGACAGTAATTACACTTAATGCTTGCCAGCAACTCTTCACAAACTTCACTAACAGCACTGCACTGATACTGCACTACACTCAAACTGAACCAAAACCGACTGCACTTTACTCAAACTGACTTGACACCTCACTAAACTTGTAATAATCTCTTCTTATGTAAGCTTGCATTATTCAAGAAACGTCTACATTTTATGAGTATACTCTTGACAAGGAACAGTTGCCAACTCAGACACATCAAAACATGCAGAATTGTCTCACATTACAAAACACTCTAAATCATTAACCATACAAATTTAAACTACATAATTTAACATGCAATCACTCAAATAAAAAATTATAAAGAAAAAGAGCATAAAAATAAATCCATAACTTACGAAATAACTACGCTCACAAACAACTGGCAAACTGGCAACTCCGATGACTCGTACCAGAACCGGAACTAGCTACCTTACACGAAACGCCAAGAAGCTTCTCGAGCACCCAGCTGGCAAATCCCCTTCACAACTATATATATATATATATATATATATATATATATATATATATATATATATATATATATATATATATATATATATATATATTTTTATATATATATATATATATATATATATATATATATATATCGTTTCGTTTTTGAAGGCTCCAACATGCTTGCATGCGTCAGCCTTGGTCACCTAATGGCAGCTCTCCATCCTGCACGATCCATGGCAGCCTCCTTGTTCAGTCCCTTAACCCTGAGGTCACACTTAATGACCTCGTCCCACGTCTGTTAAGGTCGACCCCTCACATCCCCACCCCCAATATTAACACTTCTCACCTGCACCCAGTTATCATCCCCCATCCTCTCCACATACCCGAACCATCTCAATCTACCTCTCCTCACCACAACACGAATACACTCCAGTCCCATCCTACCTCTCAACTTTTCCATCATAAACCCAGCCTCCCCAGGCCTTGCATGCAGGGATGCACTGCACATCCATCTAATCATTGTCATTTCTTTTCATTTGAGCCTGCAAATATCCTCTTCCTCTACTCCCCAGGTCTCACTACCATACAGCATCACACTCCTAACACATGCTGCATACAAAGACCCCTTAGCACGTAGGGAGAGTCCTCTCAATGTCAGGAGAGGCAACAGCTCCCTGACCTTCTTCCAACCACCCCTCACCCTAGCCACAGAGCTAGCTCCAGCCCCGCCTCCAGCATATAACATGTCTCCCAAATAACAAAACTCATTCACACACTCAAGAGACTCACCAGCAAGTTCAATCCTTTCACACCTGACAATCTCCACCTGCTCTCCCTGAAACACCACACACATAAAATCAGCATTATCTCGCAGTCTACCTCTTATACCACTACATCTCTTGTGCACCCATTTATCACAAACACTACACAAGATGGAATTACTTCCTATGCCCTTGTGGCAAACCACACATGGCCACTCTCCCTCTTCTTTGACTGTACCGCCACCAACCCTAGATATCAACACTTTTGTTTTATCTGCATTTACCCTTAAGCCCTAATGCCCCATACCATCTTTTCACTTCCTAAATCTTTCCTCCGCCTCCCTTTCATTCTCTGCAATCAACACCAGATCATCAGCATACAACATCTCCCACAACAGTCCATTTCTAAAGTCATGTGAGAGGGCATCAAGTACCATAATAAACAACATGGGACTCAAAACTGACCCCTGATGCACACCAACATTCACAGAAAACTCATCACTCAAATCATTCACTCTTACCTGGGTGGGAGCACCCACATACATGGCCATAACCACCCTAACCAGCCACTCCTTCATCCCAAGCTTTCTCATTGCCCATTTCACCACCTCTCTAGGGACTCTCAAAGGCCTTTTCCAAATCAACAAAAACAAAATACAGATCCCTTTTCTTCCCAATATATTTTTCCTGAAGCTGTCGAACAATGAATTTGACATCAGTGGTCCCCCTACCTGGCATAAACCCAAGCTGCATCTCATCAATATTCACTCTTTCTCTAATCATACCTTCTAGAACTCTCTCCACTACCTTCATTATCTGATCTATAATTTCCTCATTCCAGGGTATCACCCTTCCTTTTGTACACATTTATAATTGCACTCTTCAACCAATCATCTGGGACAACACACTCATATATAATCATATTTATCAGGTTAGTGACTAACCTCACCCCTATATCCCCTGAGGCCTTCAACATTTTGGTGGTCAACCCAGACACACCTGCTGCCTTCCCCTCCCGCATCCTGCCTGTTGCTTCACTCACAGTAGCAGTGTCAATCAAAGGCCAAGGGCCAAATACTGGATCTGCTAGCTCCAAACCTTCCCTGTCCCAGTCAAGCTCCTCATTTAACAACTGGCTATAATGCTCTCTCCATGCATCTTTAATATCCCCACTGTCCACCACTACCCTTCCTTCATTATTCTTCACACACTGCTCTCCTATAATATCCCAATTATCCCTCTTCATCTGAACTGCCACCTTAAATATCATATTTTTCCTTTCCCCATGATTTAGGTTATCAAATAAAAGTCTCTGTGATGACTTTGCCCTGTATACCTCTCTTCTAGCCCCGCGCTTGGTGGCCAAGTATTCCACCTTGCTACCACCCTTCTTCCATTCCCAGAAAAGCCTTCCTTTCTCCTTAACTGCAGCTTCTACACCCTCATCCCACCACCAAGAAGTTTATATATATATATATACACAGTACCTTCGCGTTCATCACGCGTTTGTCCAGCACGATTCGCGTCCAGCATGGAGAGCAAAAAATTAGTACGATTTAAGTACTGTAAAACGCGTGCGTAAGCATAACACTGACGGAGCTCCGAGAAGTGGGCGAAATCCGCAGAGTTTGCCTCTAGCACAAATACCCCTGGTCCAACACGGTCATATTGGACATTCCCGTGACGCTGACAGCCAATCAAAACTTCCGATCAAGTAGAATCCCCCACTTGCTATCATGACGTGATTGTGATGTCACCCAATGAAAAACACTTCTGCTCTCACGTGATGTTTTGTTTAAATTTCTCCCGCCACAGTGCCATTCAGTCGCATAATTCACATTGGACGGTGCTTTTATCTCGCTGCATTTTCTGCCCTTGCTACTGCATTTTACCCTGCTCATGATGCCTAGGAAGCCTTCTGAGAACCCCAAGAAGCAGTGGCACCTCCCTCAGGCCACCAAGCTAGAATTCATCGAGAGGCAGAAGAAAGGGGAGAGAAATTTCAAAGGATTTATGAGGGAGGTTGAGGAGGAGCAGCAGCCATTATCTGTTAGTGACACCAGCAGCCATCCTCCAGGGACCCAGTAGGACTACCTACAGCCTCGAATATCACCTTCCATTCCCAGCAGGCCCACCAACACTGTCCTAAAAGGTTAGTTATCATTCATAGTACAGTACCATTTATTATAATTACAGTAGTTTCAATATATGTATAGGTATATGGTAGGTATTTAGGGTGACTCTTCCTAGGGTTGTTGACATAATTCACTTCTCCCCATAAGCTCTGTTGTTTGTCCAACACGTTTTTCGTCCAACATGGGACCCATGCATGACAATATTACTGTGCTGGATGCGAGGGTACTGTGTGTGTGTGTGTGTGTGTGTGTGTGTGTGTGTGTGTGTGTATATATATATATATATATATATATCTTCATCATCATCAGCCATTTGAGTATCCACTGCAGGACCGGCCTATATATACTGTATATATATATATACAGTAATCCCTCCACTATCCAATGTAACAGAGCCAAAGGCATGTCCGGAAAGTGGTCCCATCCGGAAAGTGGGCCCCAGCCTCCTGGACTTGTACTTATGGACCCTAACCTAGCCTGACTCGGAAAAACACCTATACAACTCCCTACTGGACATGCATAGCACCTATTTAAACCTATTTAAGACCCTTTTCACACCAATAATGGACATAAAGCATGAAACAAATGAAAAGGAACCAAAGAATGAGGAATTAGAAGCGACTGTACCTCAGCCAGGGTACTTACAGCACGTCTGTGGCCGCTTTCTCTAAGGTTTTGCGGTCAAAATGCTCTTGAAGCACGTACAGTAATCCAGTGTTGTGCTGCACTTAATTTTTTGCATTGTGAGTTATAACTGTCTAACACTGCACATTGTTCTTAACTGCACCATGCCAGTTTCAACTGCCAATTCGCAATCCACTGTCAATCCTTTGCACTCTAAATTCTAATTTCTTAACACTGCACAACACCATAAATTCCCATGTGGTCTAGTGGCGAGGTATTGCAGTTTATTCAATGTTTATTCACAAAAAACGAGCGCATGTGGCATCCACTACGATAAGCATCTACTCGCGATCAAAGTTAGGCAGTAACTGCTGGGAGTGTTGGTGACGGGGAAAAAGAGTTGCCAGATCGCAATGGCCACATTACCACACTCCTCAATTTTCATTACCAAATTTAACTCTTCATTACCAAATTCGGAAAGCTAGCATTTATTCTTCACTAATTATATATACAGTACAACTGGAAATCCATGTAATCACTCTCCTTATAATTACCAGCATGTTGATTATTTTTATGCTATGTAGGCTAGCAGATTAATCAGAGAGAGCAAACAATCCACCATCTCCATCCTGTGTATCCTCATACATGTGAAAAATCCATTTGGTAATGCATTATTCTGATTCATTACCAAACAAATTTTTAAAAACCAAACTGGCCCACATTTGGTAATGAAAAAAAAACAAATGGCAACCCTGACAGAGGAGGGGGGAGGGGGGAGGAAGGAAAGGGTTAAGGGGCCATGGTGTAAGCAGATGTTCAGCGCCGTGCGGTAATTTCAAATCACGGGTGGGAAAAAATTTGGATTTTAGGGGGATTTTTTTCTTTTTTTGGCCATTTTTGGGTTCCGAAGGTCCAGGCCCACAATGTCCGGTAAGTGGGCGTCCGGATAGTACGGGGATTACTATACTGTATGTATATGTATGTATGTATGTATGTGTGTATATATATATATATATATATATCTATCTATCTATCTATATATATATATATATCTATATATATATATATATATCTATATATATAGCTATATATATATATATATATATATATACAGTATATATATATATATATATATATATATATATATATATATATATATATATATATATACAGTATATATATATGTATATATATATAGACAGATAGATATAGTGATTGGTGGGAAGGGTAGTGATGAAGAGTGGGGATATTAAAGATGCATGGAGAGGGCATTAAAGCCAGTTGTTGAACGAGAAGTTTGACTGGGACAGGGAAGATTTGGAGCCAGCAGATATAGTGTTTGGCCCTTGGCCTTTGATTGACATTGCTACTGTGAGTAATGCAATAGGCGGGATGCAGGTGGGGAAGGCAGCAGGTGTGTCTGGGTTGACTGCTGAAATGCTGAAGGCCTCAGGAGATATCGGAGTCAGGTTAGTTACTGACCTGATAAGCATGATTATATATAAGTGTGTTGTCCCAGATGATTGGCTGAAGAGTGTAATTGTAAATGTGTACAAAGGAAAGAGTAATGCCCTGGAAAGAGGAAATTATAGAGGTATAAAGCTTTTAGATCAGATAATGAAGGTAATGGAGAGAGTTCTAGAAGGTATGATTAGAGAATGTGTGAATATTGATGAGATGCAGTTTGGGTTTATGTCAGGCAGGGTAACCACTGATACCATATTCATTGTTCAACAGCTTCACCAAAAATATATAGGAAAGAAAAGGGAATTGTCCTTTGCTTTTGTGGATTTGGAGAAGACTTTTGACTGAGTCCCTAGAGAGTGGTGAAGTGGGCAATGAGAAAGCTTGGGATGGAGGAGTGGCTGGTTAGCGTGGTTATGGCCATATATGTCGGTGCCTTGCACCCAGGCAGAGTGAATGGAGATTTGAATGATGAGTTTCCCGAGAATTTTGGTGCGCATCAAGGGTCCGTTTTGGGTCCCATGTTGTTTATCACGATACTTGCAACCCTCTCACGTGACTTCAGAAATGGACTGCTGTGGGAGATGTTGTATGCTGATGATTTGGTGTTGATTGCAGAAAGTGAAAGGGAGACGGAGGAAAGATTTAGGAAATGGAGAGATGGTATGGGGTACAAGGGCTTAAGAGTAAATGCAGATAAAACAAAAGTGATGATATCTAGGGTTGATGACGGTACTGTCAAAGAAGGAAAGTGGCCATGCGCAATTTGCCATTAGGGTGTGGGAAGTGATTCCATCTTGTGCTGTGTTTGTGATAACAGGGTGCATAAGAGATGTAGTGGTATTAGAGGTAAACTGCGAGGTAATGCTGATTTTATGTGTGCAGTGTGTCAGGGAGAGCAGGTGGAGGTTGTCAGGCATGAAAGGACTGAACATGCTGGTGAGTCTCTTGGGTGTGTGGATGAGTTTTGTTACTTGGGAGACATGTTATGTGCTGGAGGTGGGACTGGAGCTAGCTCTGTGGCTACGATGAAAAGTGGATGGAAAAAGCTCAGGGAGCTGTTGCCTCTCCTGACACTGAGAGGGCTCTCCCTTCGTCCTAAGGGATCTTTGTATGCAGCATGTTAGAAGTGTAATACTGTATGGTAGCGAGACCTGGGCAGTAAAGGATGAGGATATTCAGAGGCTCAAATGTACAGAAATGACAACAATTAGGTGGATGTGCAGTGAGTCCCTGTGTCTGTGGCCTGGGAAGGCTGGGTTTACGATGGAAGTGTTGAGAGGTAGGATGGGACTGGAGTGTGTTGGTGTTGTGATGAGGAGAGGTAGATTGAGATGGTTTGGGCATGTGGAGAGGATAGGGGATGATAATTGGGTGTAGAAAGTGCGAAGCATTAATATTGGGGGTGGGGTTGTGAGGGGTAGACCTTAAAAGATGTGGGACGAGGTCATTAGTGTGTGACCTCAGGGTTAAGGGACTGAACAGGGAGGCTGCCACAGATCGAGCAGCATGACGAGCCGCCATTAGGTGACCAAAGCCAATGCATGCAAGCATATTGGAGCCTTCAAAAAAAGATGTGAAACAAATATACATATGTATATATCTAATATCCTATGGCACTAGCCATGTATCTGTGTATACTGTATGTGTGTGTGTGTGTGTGTGTGTGTGTGTGTGTGTGTGTGTATTTTGGGCAGCCGAAACTACACATTCAAATCGCACCAAAATTGGCACAAAAATCACAAAAAATTCACTGATGTGAAAAAACTTGGTCCCATCATGATTTAAAAACTTTTACTATATTTAATAAGCGATCACATTTTGACCAGAAAATGCCACTCCCAGCACAGGATCTCCGTAAAATTTTTTGCCCATAGCTGTAACTACAATATATTATAGCAGCACAAGAGCTCTCCACAGGAGCAAGTGCGAGAGGCCTGAAGGGACCACGGGCAGTTGTATATATATATACAGTATATATACATATACTGTATATACAGTGGAACTGCCTAAATCGCGGTCTTACGAGACTGGGCACAAGCCGCGATTTGAGAATTTCGCGATTTAGAAATAACTAATTTTATGGGAAAAATTACTTATGAGTCTGTCATTTTGGAAAAGTTACCCCCCTTACCCCCAAACTGACATCAACCTGCTCACTGGTGAACTCTAACAACCTGGAAAACAAATTAGTAAAGCATTTCATGGAAATGAACAATATTGTAAGATTCTTACCCATGACTGACACCATTACTTGAATGGATGAAGAATAGAGGAGGGGTTCCTCTTTATTACATCTAACTCCTGGGTGTAAGTTAATGTTGGCTTCTACTTTCCCTTCCTCGAAGAAGTTGTAGACTTAGGAGGGTTACGATCGACCATGGTAAAACTGGGCAGGTGGAGGAAACCCGGGGGGAATCCTCTCATACACCACATCGGAACCACACACCAACAGAGAGAAGACAATGCACGAGCAGGAGGAGCTAGGCGGTGGGGTTATCGCGTGCATGCCCTTCATGCCCTGCTCTAATATGTGATTCATTGGTGAATAAAATAAATGCTTTAATTTTGTTAATTTGAGCTACTGAAGATTTCCATTTTAATCCTCATCTCTACGTTAGTAAACACCAAGATAATCGCCAAAGTATAACGTTGACAAACCAAACTGTTGGTAGCCGAAAAATAGGGGGGGGGGGGTGCTGTGTTTTTTTTTACTGGTGCTTTTTGCCCTTTATGATGGTCTGATTGTGCTGCATTTGCATGCAATAACAATGACAGGCCTTCTATGCGACTTTTCCAACTCCTTTGTGATCCACCGTGAAGGAAATTATGGGATATGAAAATGAAGAAACCAAGCTGGTCTGTGTGTCACTGGCTTTGCTGGGCAAGTTTTATTTGGCCCACATCCACACTGGGAGGTAAGCCTAGATAATATCCCAATGGAAACCACTTTACCACAGTTATGGATATCAAGAAGAACAACAATCTTTACATTCAGCTAAAACTCCCACAACGTCAAAAACCACGGGCAAAATAAGTAAACTGTGCTGGTGTTAAACAATCTACCATCATCTGGCAAGTCGTCCCAGATCTTTATATGGTTTTAAATTAGCCTACCTGATACAGAGAGGAAAATATAACCTTTTTACAGCTTTAATTATTAAGAAACCATCATTTGTGCAAACACATCATAAAAGATGTTCAAAAACGCACCAGAAAACCTTTACTTTTAAAGTTGCAATTGCGGATTATGTATATTTTCATGAATTATTGATACTGCAAAATAGTTGCATGATGTTGCCATGTATTATGAAATCGCTGTTTATAAACGCATGATATATATATACAGTATATATATATATATATATATATATATATATATATATATATATATATACACACAGTAAAAATCCATTAACCTGAACACTGATAATCTGAAAATCCCAATAATCCAAATGTTTGAAGAAAGCTGACAAAAACTCCAAGAGTAAAAAAGATCAAAATAAAAAAATTCAAACTGGGCACCAAATGCGCCAAAGTGCCAAGCGGAGTGGTCATGGAAGTTTCATGGAAGGAAACTTCTGTATCCTTTGATACGCTGGTGAATTTCGTTGAACAAAATAATCATTACAGTGGGGCTGAGGTGATCAATTTCCATATCTTGCGAAACGAGTTCTCCAAGAAACATGTGCAGGCTGTCAGGCAGGCTGATATTCATGACTGGCTGATGTGCATGAGCAACCAGGCAGGTAAATCCACTGATGGTTTCGGGATAATTCACCATCAAGTCAGTTCGTTGTCACAACAATTACAAGACAGTTCACCGTCAGGACAATTTGCATCCTGCACGATTCCCCGTCATTCTATAAATATACTTATTATTGATACTTTAATAACCAATTTTCAGGGGAATCTATCAAAGTCTATGTTTATTCAATAGGATAGGCTTTGGATATCATTTATAAGTTGCACTTTAAGACAATAATTAACTTGTTTCTACCTCGCTGTAGTTGACTTTGAATTACATTCTAGCATCACCCATAGCTGTCTTCATTAATTTCCATTTGTACTACAACATCCTGGGTATACAGTATTTTAAAACGACTATGAAGAGGTACAAGTATTCAAAAACTAGTGTACTTGCTACATAAACTGATATGTAAATAAACGACAGGAAATTGTCCTGACGGGGAATCGTCCATAATTTGACGGCAAATTGTGTTTTTACAATACGTACATATTATTTATCAACCCTGGACTTACTCTCTCTAATTGGATTTACCTGCCTACAACTGCTGTTTTCAACACTATGCATTACTGGTGAGTTAAACAACCTATAACATCTCTTAATTTACTAATTACAGTTCGTGTCTTCAGTAATACATTATTAACCCCTAAAGACCGCAACTGTTTCAGGCAAGGTACCTCCCACAACCGCAACTAGAGGGTGTTTTGATGACTTTTACCAAGGGCAAACGGATCATGTTCTGGCTAAAGAAGAAGAATTTACACACCTGACAACGCAATCCGTAGCCCCGTAGGCCTAATGGTTACCACACAATTGCATGTCAATGTTTTGAAAAAGTTTATAATAGTTACCCCTTGAAAACAATCAAAAACATTAAAATTTTGATTACATATTTTTCTTATTGAAACAGATAATTTCAAATTGTTTTGCCACACCAACCATGAAAACAGGTGTATGTAGGTGTGGGGAGATTACTAGGCTGTGGAGAGTAGGCCTATAGGTATGGGAGTTGGAAATAACAAGCTTTTCGCATGAAAAGAAAGCATCTCACTGTGTTCTGTAACATCTACCACGAAAACAGGCGTGTCTGTAGGTGTGGGGAGATAACTAGTGTGGGGAGTAGGCCTACAAGGCCTTGGTGGTACTTGGGGAGAAAAATTTCGACAACAACCAAATTCTCTTGTGGAAACCCTCCATTGCAGTGGGATATGTCATATCAGCCACAAAAACAGGTGGGTATGTAGATGTGGGGAGATAAAATAGGTGTGGGGAGTAGCCCTACATGGCCTCATAATCACTCCAAAACTAACACAGACGCATATAAATGTTTATAACTATCAAGGACATCAAAATCTATCTATCTATCTATCTATAGTCCGACGCCCTAATCCCACAAAGGGTGGCCATAGACAAAACGCCTCCAAGTCGCCCTGTCACCCACCATTTGACTACCCTCCCCACAACTCACTCCCCCCTCCGTCATATACCTCTCAACTCCATCCCTCCACCTCATCCTCGGTCTATCCCCTCCCTCTCCCTCCCTCCACCTCACCTACATACACTCTCTTAGTCAGTCTTTCATTCTCCATTCTCTCCACATGTCCAAACCACCTCAGTGTATTTTTCCTAATCTTCTCAATCACATCCACATCCACCCCACAACATTCCTTCACTTCTTCATTCGTCAACCTGTCCCTCCATGTCACTCCACATGCTCCATTCAAGTAACCCATTTCTACTGCTCTCACTCTTGACTTGTTCCCCTCTTGCAAGGTCCACGCCTCACTTCCATACGTCAGGGTTGGGATCACAATACTGTACTATCATGCAGTGACTTTTTATCTTCCATACTCAACTCCCTATTTCTCATCACTGCTTTCAGTGAACCAATAACCTTCCTTCCCTGCTGTACCCTTTCATGCACTTCATCCCCCAAAGTTCCATCTTTACTCATCACACTACCCAAGAATTTGAATGCACTCACATTCTCCATATCCTCACTTATCCAAATTCACTGTACATTCTGTGACTTCATTCCTCTCAAACACCATAACTTTACTCTTGTTTACATTAACTTTCAGATTCCTCTTCCTACACACTGTCCCAAATTCATTCACCAAACCTTGCAACTCACATTCATCTTCACTCAACAATACTGTATCATCAGCAAACAGCAACACCAGAATCTTCCAAATCTCACCCTCATTCATTAGAGCCACCCCCACATCCACTACCCTACCTTGCACCTCCTTTGCAACCCCATCCATGTATATATTAAACAGCCATGAAGACATCACACAACCCTGTTTCAGTCCCACATTGAGATCAAAGAATTCACTCAGCTCACCATCTACTCGCACCGTAGCCCTAGCTCCTTCGTACATACTCTTCACAGCATTCAACAATTTCCCCTCCACTCCACATATTCTTAATACCTTCCGCATACCTTGCCTATCTATTCTGTCATAAGCTTTCTCCAAGTTCATGAAGGCAGTATACACTTTCTTTCCCTTCTCTAGATACTTCTCCACTAAACATCTTAGATCAAATATCTGATCTACACACCCTTTTCCCTTCCTAAATCCTCCTTGTTCTTCTCCAACTAGCTCAAATAAATAAAGTTGAATAATGCTATAGATGTATGCATAAGAAAGAAAGAAAAAAAAAGCAATAATTTGTTTCCAATTTCTCTTTTTACTGTTCTAACTTATCATTACACATTTATCACACTTACCATTACAATTACAGTATCACATTATCATTACACTTCATCACACTTATCATAAGAATTTCAGCAACAACCAAACTCCCTTGTGGAAACTCTCCATTTCAATGGAATTTATCACACCAGCCATGAAAACAAGTGCGTTTGTAGGTGTGGGGAGACGAAACAGGTGCAGGGAGTAGCTTTACAAGGCTTCAAAGTCTGTCGAAAACTAACACAGACATATATATATAAAATACAAAGGAATTCATAAAAATAAGTAATCAGTAGTCAATCATGAAACATACATGCACGTAAGTGTGTTCATTGTGGGGGGGGGAAAAAAAAAAAAAAAAGCTAATCAACATTGTCACGCATAGTGTTGTGTGTTCGTAACGCAATGTTGAGAAGAAAAGAGACGTATACAAAATTTGGAACAAAAGTAACAACTATAAGCAGCCTCAAACTATTGGGTTGAAAAGAATTAGTGCAAAAAGTAAGCAATGCACTGAATCATGAGTTATTTGTTATGTGCAGTGACTCCCTAACTAACTAATTAACCAACAGGCAGATATGTTGACCACGAAGGGCTGGCAGTTGTGTTTACCCAGAGTAAATGTTGGCTCAGAGACAGAAACTAATCAGAGGTACTAATCTGGGGGGGAAAAAAAAAAAAAAAAAAAAAAAAAAAAGATGTCATATGTAGTACAACATATAGCATTCCCCAACTACGTACGGACAGACACTGGTAGGTATGACATTAGAAATGAACAGAGTGAGGTGTAATTGTAAATTTGGGAAGTAGTAGAAATAATATGAAACAGGTACTTACATCAGGCCTGATAACTCTCGAGGGTCTGTAGGAGGTTGGAAGGGTAGTGAGGTACAAGGAGGGAGGGATGGGGTGGGGTTTTGGGGGGGGGGGATGAGACTAGCAGGGAAGGAGGAGGGGCAAGACAGGGTGGGAAGGGATGCAGGTGGTGGTGGGAGGTGAGATGCAGGTGTGTGGAGGGATAGGTGAGTGATGGGGGACAAGGAGGGAGTGGAGTAAAGGGTGGCATGGAGGCGGCCGAGAGGGGGGGTGCCCCCCCACCACCCGGGTTGGTCCGATTCCCCCTCATGCCACATCAGGGGCGAGTTCTCATTGGCCTGAAGCCATGTATATCAAAATTGGGGTGGAGCAAGTGCTCTGCAGTTTTTTACAGGCCCCGCTCAATTGATGCGATTGGGCATTTTGGCATAAAACTCAAAATTGCATCAACTGATGTGATTAGGACTTTATGGGTTAAGTAAAAAAATTTGTGTAATACTGTACGTAAAATAATGTTAATACGTGCCATATTGTATTATGAATGAATGAAAAGTGATCCATTCGGTAAAATTTTAGTTTAAACATGAAATTATGTGTCTTAGGGGTCCCACCTAAAAATCCGAAAAATCTGATAATCCAAACGATTCTTGGTCCACTGCCATTCGGATTAATGGACGTTTGCTGTATGTATATATATATATATAAATATATATACAGGGTGTAACGCGATGTGTGACAAAAGCTTACACCAATGATCTACCATGTAATTTTGAGTATATTTTGTTCTATAAACATATGCTCTCTGCGACCCCAGTTCAGTACCCAGCATTCAGCTGTTTTGTGTGAAAGCTTCGTCTTTTGCATGTGCCATTGGGTGAGAGCTTGGCAGGGCGACGAGAGACGAGTATTATTAGCTTATACAGTACTATACATGAAAATCCCATATTCTATCAGTACACACGGGTTTTAAGAAGAAACTTTACGTAGTCTATTGATTCTTTAACATTGTCATGCATTCATCCAATTCTTTTGCACAAATCGACTGTAATTAAGGATTAAATTCGAATTTTATGGCTTGCAAGGGAGTAGGGAGTGAGGGAGGACAGGCTGGTGTGTTGATGCCGTTATGTAATATTTGGTTTGTAGGATGTTGCTACTAGCATTATCATAACACCCACAGCTCATTCAGTGAAAGAACATTACTGTATTGAGTGACTAGCCTCACTTTGAATCAGGAGTAATATTATTATTCATTACAATTTTTCTGCTGCAAGTAAACGTGGCACCATTTTTTTTATATGATGTTGACGTGAAAACAGTGATACAGGATTGCCAATGTAACGACTATGCACCTAGACCTATTTTTTGCTTCTACCTGCAGCACTAACATCTGGCAACATGATATCTAGCTACATTCTGGATACTTTTGCCATTTTTAGCTAAAGATTTTATCGTATTTTCTAGCAATGTTTTGCAGTGTTTATTATCTAGCGACATTCTAGCAAGTTTTCAGGACTAAACTAGTGAGATTGATAAGGACTTGGCAACCCTGCGTCCACTGTCATTTGAACGGGAACATTTGCAAGGGAGGCACACACTTCAAATACTGTTCTCCGCGTTCTGTTGTTCACCGGGTTCAGCTTCACATGTTCATGAAACAGCATGCTACGTACGTACAGCAATGAAGAATATGCAGATATCGTATATTTTTTTACGAATTCTGCGATGGTGATGCCAGTGCTGCAGAGAGGAACACAGGTGGAGATACCCAAGGGCGACACGTTTACTTGCAGCAGAAAAATTGTGATAAATAATATTCTTCCTGACTTAAAGTGAGGCTAGTCGCCCTTTAGAATAACGTTTTTTCACTGAATGAGCTGTGGATGTTTTGATAATGCTGGTAGCAACATCCTACAAACCAAATATTACATAACTGGCAACAACACACCAGCCTGTCCTCCCTCACTCCCTACTCCCTTGCAAGCCATAAAATTCGAATTTAATCCTTAATTACAGTCGATCTGTGCAAACGAATTGCGTGAATGCATGACGATGTTAAAGAATCAATAGGCTACGTAAAATTTCTTCTTAAATCTCGTGTGTACTGATAGGATATGGGATTTTCATGTACAGTACAGTATAAGCTAATAATACTCGTCTCCTGTCGCCCTGCCAAGCTCTCAACCAACGGCACATGCAAGAGACGAAGCTTTTACACAAAACAGCCGAATGCTGGGTACTGAACTGGGGTCGCAGAGAGCATATGTTTATAGAACAAAATATACTCAAAATTACATGGTAGATCATTGGTGTAAGTTTTTGTCATACGTCGCGTTACACCCTGTATATATATATATATATATATATATATATATATATATTTACACACACACACACACACACACACACACATATGTATACAAAGAACATTTTTCTATCTGTCTGTCCGTCCTTTGTGGAAATCAAGTGGGATGCACATGAAACTCTCTAAACAGGTCTAATGGGTGTAACTTTTCACAAGGAATTTGGATGTATACGTTACACTTGTTAAAGTGGCAGCCCTGATGGCCAAGACAGAATGAATCAGAGATAATAAAGTCAACATGGTGGAAATACGATAGCCAATTACCGTAGAGCTTTTCACTTCTACAACCATCATTATTACCTACAAAGGGTCGGATGGGTGCACAAAATGGTCGGGTGGGTGGGTTGGTAATGGGAAAACAGGACCATGGTAAGAACTGGTCAAAGAGGAATATATCCCCAGAGAAATGGGGCCAAGGAGGTAAAATGGGACCCCAGGGTCTTCTCCCAAATGGGAAGTGGCCATCCAGAGTTCTAGGCAATGCCAGTATGCATGATCATAGGGTTTTACCCATACAATGCTGGGTAACCCCACCAGTGCCTAATATGAACAAAACTGCAAAATTAACGATCTTCCTCATATTAAAGTAAATCACAGGTGTACATACTCAAAATAGATAACAACAAGTCACAGTAGCTAAAACAGTAACAGCAAGTCCATATTTATCCTTTTGAGCTATGTTAATCGTTAACAATCATAAAAACAAAATATAATTGGAAAGCACCCTCAATATCAGCATTAGCTTGGAATGTATGAACTTCCAAGATACACCTGTACTATATTTCTATGAAGTTAAATTATAGTCCAGGTATTTCCCCTCCTATATGCTGATGCTACTCCAAATCATGAGTAAGAATTTCATTATACACTCCTGTACTTTAGCTTTTACAGTAAAATTATTGTGCTTACAATACTGGACATGCAGTGCATCCACAAAGTGGCTGATAAGCCACGGGGACAATGGTAGCTTGAAACTGATGCAGTACCAGAATAACACAAAGCAGTAATCTTCCTTTAACTACTAGCACTGAAAGCATACAACATACTCACCTTGAGCTTAAAAACTTTAGTGTTGAAATAAAAAAGCGTATTGAGAAGTACTTGTGGAGTATGTGCACCCAGCTGCCGACACTCCCACAACATTGTTTCCGTCACACGGGTCACTCCCATCCCACTACCTGTAATACAACATACAAACAAATAAATTATACAGCCTATGCAGCTTTCTCATTCTGAATCTGATCAAAATGGCACATGCAATCCTAAAAAAATCACAAAGCAGAGAAGATTCATTCATTCATTCATTCACTGCCAGACGCCATGTATCCCACACGGGGTGGCCAAGGGCTTAGAGTTAATTGTTTTACAGGGAGGGGCACTAATCCTCCACCAATCCCACTTGACACGTAGAGAAGATAAATAAATATAAATACCATACAATCCGGCCTTGCTATATGACTGTTCATTATGTGATGAATAGCTAGAACGATGAACTAAAAGTTATACCAAATTTTGTGATAACGATATTGAAATTCGCTAAAATGATAGGTGCGATGGTCGCTTACCACAATAATGTGTGGATGCAGAGACATACACTAGCCAACAGTCAGACATTTGACACAGGATGACTGCTCAGTGCTTGCATGTGCAGAATCACCATCTCAGACCTCTGCACAGGTGACCTCCTTCATGCCACCCCTTTGAAGACCCCATCTTGCTCATCCACTCACTCACATGTCCCACACCTGTCATCATCTCTTGTATTCTCTGAGTTATCTAACTTTCTCATGTAAGGTCATAAAAACACCATCACTATCACCAAACAGCCCTGTCAGGTTTCTGGGCCAGGCAGATTATGTCTATGCTTTAGTCAGCCACTCACACACTGACAAAGAACATAAGGCCAGGAAAAAAATATGGTGTTGCTCTGTTGTTTAAAAGCAGACAAAAAAGTGTGAGAGCACATAAGCATACTGAAGGTTTGTATGATGGGAATGCATGATATGGACAGACAACTACACCTTTTTAAGCAAACCCAGTATGTGCAACAGTAAATATGGACAACGGGAAAGGACTGAAAGAAAGATGCTAGTTTTAGAATAAAACCCTCTGTTTACTGGCTCAAATGACCTAGTGCCTGTAAATGTTTCATATCCATACCAAGCTTAGATTAGGCTCCAAATATTCCTGAATATTCTGATAGAAAAGAAATTCATATTGATCTCTCATCACTGCCATCCAAAACTAATTCTGTAATCACCTTAAACTAAAAGATTTATCATTTGTTCCACACAAAACCAAGTCATGTCTCTTGTATGGTTACAGGAAAACAACTTACTTGGTGACAGTGACTGACTGAGAAAAGTTTTGGTTATTTCATCAAAGCAGTTGGTGAACTTCTCAAAACCAAAGTCCATAAAGATGCAGTCTGTTCTTGAGCTATCAAACAAGTGCTGCTGGATCCCTGGAAAATAACATTAAAACAAATTAAGTGACAGTGGTCAGTGGGGACACCCATCATCTACTTACTCAATGCAGTGCTACTCTACTCTAGGGTGGCTCTGCATTCAGTGACAAGTCAAATGATATCCTCTGCGCCAGGAAATCATTTAATATGCTGGGTAATAACCTTATAACCAACCAATACGTTTTCCTCCTGTGTCAACAAGTGGATTAGAGGAGGGTTAATGCCTCTACCTGGAAAACAACTAACTATGAAGACAAACAAAATGCCCCAAACCGGGACTGACCAAGAGGTGACGACCAAAGACCAGACAAAGGACATGGTGCAGATTTCAACGTGGAATGTAAGGGATGCAAATGATGAGGTGAAAGAGAAAGAAGCAGGTGTTTAAGGATGCAACGGTGGACATATGTGGATTGACTGAGACCAAATGGTGAGGTTAGAGTGAGAAAGAGTGGGAATATGGACTGGGTAAATGTGTGGGTGTAAGTGAGAATGCAAGGACAAAGGAGGGCGTATGTATTGTTGTATGCAAGAGATGGAAGGAGAAATTAACCCCTTCACGCCCAGGTCTCTCCTTTGATATATAAAAATAAAATAGTCTGTTGTTAGTCATACAATTATAAAAAATAAATTAATAATTCCAATTAATTAGTAGACAAGGATATGAAACAATTATCTATAAAATGTTGCTCATATTCATTAAAATTGTCTGATGATAACCAAATTACAATGAATATACATTCTGGGCATCAAGGGTTAAAAGGGTATGGATCAGGGCGGCTCAGTGGCAGAGCGCCTGACTTGAGACCGAAGAGTCGTGAGCTCACACCGCACCCGGGTAAACTGCCTTGCTGAGAGAGGCTGCACTCTCCTGTCACCTAGCTGGCTGTGGCAGCTGTGGCTCAGTGGCTTGGAGAGCTCTGACCGAAGGGTCGGAGGTTCGAGTCCACCCAAGGGTCATTGGTAGACATCAGGAAGTGCATCCGCTCATAAAGTGCTACACACTCCAAAACCAAAGTCATCTACCCAGGGACAACGTCTTAGCCCTTATTGAAAAAAAGGGGCATGGCAGAAAAAAAGACTCAGTCTGTTCAAGCACTGTGCTGGTAAGACTGAGAGCAGGAATACAAGTGTGAATGACTGTATGTGTATATGTGCCAACAAAAGACTGTGCGAGCAGAGTGAAAGAGTTCTGGGCAAATGTGGAAGCATGCATAGAAAAATTTGGGAAGGGTGAGAGGATGTTTTTGATTGGAGATATGAATGGAAAAATAGGGAATGTGCAGGTGGATGGAGTAGTTGGTAAGGTGTGCCTGCAAAAGTAGATGTGAATGGTAGTGCTTTAATGGACATTTGTGAGGGGAGGGGACTGGTGACAACCAGTACCTTCTTTAGGTACAATATAATCCACAGGTATACATGATGAGTGTTGAAATGGGTGGGTGGGGAACTGAATGAACAGAAGGCAATGGTTGATTGTGTGTGGATGAGAAAATATGTACTCGGTGTGAGGACAAACAGAGGATGGGGAAGTGGGTTCTCTGACGACCATTAGGTGGGAGTGAAAGTCAAGGTACAAATGCAATGGATAAATAGAAAGAGAGATGGGCAGGAGGATGCAGTCCATACAAAGAGGGCAGAAAGGCTGCAAGAGGATTAAAGAAAGGCAGAATATAAGAGAGAAGTAGGAGCGATTGGGTAAATACGACTGGAGTAGATGGGGGAGGTGGAAGATGTGTGCAAGGTATTCACAGAAGAAATCTGTGCTGCATGTGAAGTGGTGTGTGGGATGAAAGGAAGTTCAAGGAGCGGCATGGTGGAATGGATAGGTGAGACAAGCTGCGGTGCAGAAGAAAGCATATGGTGAGCGTATGGGAAGCAGAGGCATGGACGAAGTTGAGATGTGGAATAGAGAGTTAATTGTAGAGAAGAGAGACGTGAAAAGGTTACTAAGAGTGAGTAAGAAGAGACTGGATGAGGAATTTTGAAGGAATTTGAGTGTAAAATGGAGGGAATGTAGGAAAATTATCTGGAAGGAGGGAAAGAGAGTTTGACAGGGTAATAAAGATGTTAGTAGGGGAGTGCTGGACAAAAATGGAAGATTGATTGTGGAGAAGGGAGAAAAAGCGAGCACATGGAGAGGTCGTTTGAAGGAACTGCTAAACGTAGAGAATGAACGCAATGCGAGTATCGAGTATAAGTGGCTCGGGAATGGCTGGGAGAAGGAGGGAGATGAGAAGGGAGGAAGAGATAATGTAGTGAAAGCAATGAAGAAAGTCAAAATGGGGAAAGCCCCAGGAATTGATGGAATGTAAGGTGAAACGCTGAAGCATGGGAGAGAGAGAGAGAGAGACAGTAGCAGAATGGATATGAAATATGTGGAAATTGGCCTGGGAGGAGGGCAGACTCCCAGGGGATTGGAAGTCAGGTATAATTATTCCACTGTACACAGGAAAAGGGGAAAAAGAAGAGTGACGTAATCAGAGGGGCAGCTGTCTTCTTAGTACGATAAGAAAAATATGTGGTAGGATACCTATTAACTGAGTTAGGGAAATAACAGGGGAATTAGTTGGAGGAGAACAGGGAGATTTTAAGAACGGAATAGGTTGCGTAGATCAGATATTTATCCTAAGATGTTTGGTGAAAAAGTTTCTAGAGGGAAAGAAGTTGTATGCAGCCTTCTTGGAATTGGAGAAAGCATATGACAGAGTGGAGAGACAAGGAATGTGGAAAATAATAAGAATATATATGGAGTAAATGGGAAGCTGCTGATTGCTGTGAGGAGTATGTATGAGGATGCTCGGGCTGCAGTGCGTGTGGATAGTGAACTGAGTGAATTTGTCCATCTGAATGTTGGACTGAAATAGAGATGTCATGTCTCCACGGTTGTTCAATCTGTATATGGGTGGTGTTGTAAAAGAGATACAAGGAAGGGCAGTAGTTACTGGAGTGGTTCTAATGAGAGAGGGCAGCATTTGGAAACTTTCTGTTCCATTGTTTGCAGGCGATACTGTATTGTTCAGCGAAGACAAATGGGAAACCTCAAGTCTTGGTGAATGAGTTTGGGAAAATGTGTGTAAGACAAGGAATCTAAAGGTGAATGTTGGGAAATGTAAAGCTGTTATCTCTGAGGGAAACAAAGAATCTAAAGGTGAATGTTGAGAAATGTAAAGTTGTTATCTCTGAGGGAAACAAAGTCACTTAATGCACAGTGAGGGTGGATGGTGAGGAAATGAAAATGTGAATGCATTTAAGTATTTGGGTAGTATAATGCATAAGGATGGAAGTTTACTTGAAAGGGTACAACAGGAAAGAATAGTTGTTGGTTCTCTGAAAGCAGTGTTGAGAAATAGGAAAGTGAGCATGGAAGTAAAAAAAAAAAAAAAAAAAAAAAAAAAAAAAAGTCGCTGCAGATAGTATTGCGATACCAACCCTAACGTATGGAAGTGAAGTTCAGACCTTGCTGGAAGGATACAAGACAAGAGTGAGAGCAGTGGAAATGAATTATCTGAGAGGAGCATGTGAAGATACATGGACAGACAAACTGACAAATGATGAAGTGAAGGAGTGCTGTGGTGAGGATGTGGACAGACTGTGTTAGGAGAAATATCTTGAGGTAGTTTGGCCATGTGGAGAGGATGGAGAATGAGAGACTAATGAGGAGAGTGCATGTGAGTGAGGTGGCAGGGGGGAGAGGCAGGGGGAGACTGAGGATGAGATGGAGGGATGGAGTGGAGACGTATATGAGGGAGGGGTGTGTGAGTTGAAAGGAGGGCAGTGTAAAGGCAGAGGACAGGGTGACATGGAGGTAATTTGTTTGTGGCCACCCTTTACGGGATTAAGGCGTCTGGCTACAAACAGAGAGACAGATAACTTCCTTTGTTTAGTTGTAAAATGATCCATGTTTACTTCTTCACTGAAATATGATACATAATTAAGTAAGGTTATGTACTGCATTAAAGCATATACATAAAATCTACAGGGGCAGGGAAGAGAGTTTGATCATGTGCTTTGGCAGGTAATACATCTGCTATTCTGCGAAAGAAAGAAAAAAACGAAAATAAGAGAAAAAATTATGAGAGGACACTTGAAATTCCCATGCTCGCCACACTAATTTACTGGGTAGCCACAGATAGTGTTGAGTATAAGGCATGATCACCTGGATTGCCTACATTGAATGTCTTTGTGGAGATCCCTGTATTTTGTCTTATTCTTTTCATTTTACTTACATTTAACCCTAGCTATGGCTTCTGTGAAAGATGCAAGTGTCAGTGAACATGTCAAGTGTGCACCAGTCTATTCCAATAGACAAACCTCCTTGATCATGGTTAATCCGTCCGCCACACTACAGCAATGATGAAACATCCTCAATAAACAAATTAAGCAAAAAATTGTGTGCCATCATCACATCATATCAAATAAAATATATAGTATATCCCACTTCGGTAGGGATAGGCCGGTCCTGCAGTGGACACTCAAACGGCTGATGATGATGATGATGATGATGATGATGATGATGATGATGATGATGATATCACGCTAAGAATTATGTAAACTGAACAACATGAGGCAATGATATACTGGAAGTTAACACTCAGATTTGTTTCCCGATTTGAATGTATATGTAACATATTACTCCATGCACAATGCACAGCACAACTCTGTGTTCCTGATGTACTGTATTTGCCTCCCAGGATTTCAAATACAGATGCTCTAGTTTTGAAGACCAGTTAGGGAAAATTCTTGTAACTGCAATACACAACTTTATTTTCAAATGCTGTGATGATTATACAGCAACAATAATGATGCCACAACAATGAAATTAATCTTAGTAAGGATACCTTACCTGAGGTAGCAGCTAGACCTCTCAGTCTTTTATCCCTTGTCTCCTCCTCACCTATAATAATTCCAATTAGCTACTTTATTCCTAGTTGATGCAAAATTATTTTCAGTTGTAAAGGTATGACAGATTTTACCCTTTTCTCTTACACTAGGCAATAATGAGGAAGAAAACTTGTGTTTATAAACTCTTGCAATGCAAAAGCACATACTTTTGCTGTATCTTTTAAATATAGCACAGTATCATTCTTTTTAAATAAACTGCTGTGTCCTGCTTAACTGAAAATGCTGATTTGGAAGTTTTTCTCTATCTATATACCTAGGATGCTTACCCCCCCAAAAAAGGGGGGTGACTGAGACAGGATGACACACTCCCAATTTACTCATCCACACACACACACATTTACTCATATCTTAGCTGCAAGGGGAGAAGGGACAGATCCTCACTGCACCACACCACACAAAGGTTATATAACTGCACAGTGCAATCAGCGACATCTGCAGCAGGGCCTGACAGCAAAGCTGGTTTACTCCTGCCACATCATAATGGACTCATCCCCTTACATGCACCTGACCTGATCAGCTGACCAGACCAAATGCAGGAGAATATCCCCTCAGGGCTGTATCACCATTTATTCATTCACAATTTCTCTCCAGCCATCCCTATCATGCGCAGCCACTCTTCCTTGCTCTACAGACATCCCTCTCACATCTAATGCTCTCTTCACATTGTCCATCCATCCTATTCGTGGTCTTACTCTCAGCCTTACACCTCTCACATCTGATCCATCGATCTATTTTATCAATTGCTCTTCCTCCATTCTCTCCATATGTCCAAACCAACACAACACTCTCTGCTCATTTCGATCAGCTATCTCTTGCATAACTCCAGTTCTCCTTCGCATTTCAGCATTTCTCACTTGATCCAAACGCGTCACTCCACATATACTTCTCAGACACCTCATCTTCATTATATTCAAAACTCTTCCTCTCTGCTACACCCATGCAGGCCTACCCCGATATCCGACGGTGTTGTGTACCAGTGGGAGTGTTCAGTCAGAAAGTATAACAGACATCGTAGCAATTTTACCCATTAGATACTGAAGAAAAGCCAGAGATGTGTTCCAGGCCCAAACTCAAACTCTCATATACCTTACTCAATGAACAGAAACTGACACAGAAACACCAGAGGTAATGTTAATATCCTAATAAACAATACTACTGCCAAAAAATGAGACATCAAACATCACACGCCCGAAGGTAAGGTGGTGGGACGTGTGGTGTTAAGATGCTTCAGGGCAACTGACACCCAGGCAGGCAGCTGGGAGCACCCCAAGCAGGGGTGGGGGAGGGCAGGGGGATGGGGAGGGAGACATGCAGATGTGGGAGAGGGTGGGGGGACTGGGGAGGGACGAGCTAGGGTGGGAGAAGAGACAAGCAGGGGTGGAGGGGGGAGACACGTGGGTGTGGGGGAGGGTGGGGGGATGGGGAGGGAGACAAGCAAGGGGAGGGGAGGGAGGGAGGGAGACAAGAAAGACATATTTCCCTAATACCACCCCACCCCAGTCTCACTCACTCTCATTCACTCAGTTTTTCTCTCACCACTCACTCTCAATCACTCATTCACACACTCACTCTCTCTCTAACTCACTCACTATCTCACACACACACACATAAACACAAACACACACACACACACACACACACACACACACACACACACACACACACAAATAATTACAAACAGGTAAGAATAAGGAGGGAAGCCCAAAAACAGTTTGAGGAGGATTTCATAAATAAAAGTAGTGATCAACCAAACCTATATTACAGCTACATCAGAAGAAACCAAAGTAAAAGATAAAATACAATCCATTACGGACGATGGAATCACCTATACACAAGAGAAGGATATTTGTGAAGCACTAAACAACAATTTCCAATCAGTTTTTACCGAGGAAAAAAATTTTGAGAGGGATTATGTGGAACATGCATGCCCACACATACTACCAGATATACAAACATCAGAAAAAGAAATACAGGAGGAGCTAAGTAAATTAGACAAAGGAAAAGCAAATGGTCCTGATGAAATTTCATGTTGGGTGCTATGTGAATGTGCAAAGGAGTTAAGTAAACCATTATTTTTAATTTTCAAGAAATCCTTGAGTCAAGGTAAACTACTTGATATCTGGAAGAAAGCAAACATTGTTCCCTTATTCAAGAAAGGGAATAGACAAAATCCATTTAACTACCGACAAGTATCACTAACCAGTGTTGTAAGTAAGGTATTAGAAAAGCTTAAAAGAAAATCTTGGGTAAATCATCTAGAAGAACACAATATGATAACAGAAAGACAGTTTGGTTTCAGAAAAGGAAAATCATGTGTTACTAATCCGTTGAGCTACTATGACAGAGTAACAGACACATTACAGGAAAGAGAAGGATGGGTGGACAGTATCTATTTAGATTTCAAGAAAGCATTTGACACAGTACCACACCAAAGACTTTTATGGAAACTATACCATCAAGGAGGAATTCGAGGCAAACTGTATTGTTGGATGCAAGATTTTCTAATGAAAAGAGAAATGAGAACAGTACTAAGGAGAAATTACTCATCATGGAAAGAAGTGACTAGTGGAGTACCACAGGGCTCAGTGCTGGCACCAATCATGTTTTTAGTGTATATAAATGATATAGACAGTAACACTGGAAATGAAACCTATCTAAATATGTTTGCAGATGATGCAAAAATACAAAGGAGAATTACTAACACAGACTCTTGTAAAGAGCTACAAGGAGAATTAAATAAACTTCATGAATGGAGTAATACATGGCAAATGGAATTCAATATGGACAAGTGTCATGTAATCAAGTTTGGTAAAAGTGGAAAAAGACCTGATTGGGATTATATGTTAGGAAATAAAACCCTACACACATCGGAAAGAGAGAAGGACCTAGGTGTGATTGTCAATAACAGACTATCTCTGGCTGACCACATCAGTGAGAAGGTATGGAACATGTATACACTGCCTGCCAATGTGAGAATAGCATTTACATACAAAAATGAAGACATGCTAAGAAAGATAATAACATCATTCATCAGACCAACCCTGGAGTATGCATCAGTAGCCTGGAGTCCTCATCTCAAAAAACACATAGACAAGATTGAAAAAGTTCAAAGGGCCGCTACAAGATGGGTACCAAGGTTAAGGGATCTAAGCTATGAAGAAAGACTAAATAAACTGAATCTACCAACACTACAAGAGAGAAGGAAAAGATGTGACATGATTATGCTATATAAATGCATATCAGGGAAGAAGAAAATAGACATAAATGATTACTTAACGTATGGGGAAGCATCAGCAAGAGGACACTGCAAAAAATTGCATAAAAAGAGAGGTGATAAAGACGTAAGGAAATTTAGTTTCCCAAATAGAGCAACTGATCAGTGGAATGCACTACTGAATGAAATAGTGTGTGCCAAAACAATTCACAAATTTAAGGATATGTACGATAAATATGGTTTAAGACATGGGACAGCACGAGCTTGACTCATTCCTGTAAAGATACAATTAGGTAAGAACAATTAGGTAAGAACACACACACAGGAGACAAGCAAGGGTGGGGGAGGGTGGTGGGACAGGGAGGGAGACAACCAGGGGTGGGGAAGGGCAGAGGGATGGGGAGAGAGATATGGCTGGCAGTTCCGAGTGTGGTGGGAGATGAAGAACAGGATGGGGTGGGAGAAGAAGAAAGGGGATGGAAGGAGGACTGGGAGAGCCTCGTACATCACCACGTTCACGTTCAGATACGCTCATTTCAAACCTTTTTTACACTCGTTTCAAACCTAGGGAGCTGTGGAGTGTTCGGAGTGGTGAATCGATGGACGTCCGGATTATGGGAATGTTCCCCAATTTCTTCTGTTCAGTCTAGCGAGTCGTCAGTTATCGATGCATCAGATATCGGGGTATTCCATGTCTCAGCCCCATATAATGCAGTCAGTACCACTACACCCTCACACAGCCTTCTCTTTACATTTATTCTACGTGAACGACATCTAAACACTTTTTTCATTACTGTCAGCACCTTTCCTACTTCATTCATTCTAAACTTCATCTCTACATCTATTCTTTCTTCCACAGCAACGTGACCCTAAATACTTAAAACACTCTACCTCCTCATGCAGCTCACTATTCATCCTCGTACCATCTACCAACCTCGTACACTTCATCACTTTACTCTTTTTCTCATTTAATTTCAATTTCCTCCTTTCACATACCCTTCCAAACTCCTCTTCCAACTGTCTCAATCTCTCCTCCAAATCAGCCATCTGTGCAGTATCATCCACACACAACAGCTGATTCAGATTCCACTCTCTATCATCAGCATTCACCAGACTCAAACCTCCACCTAACACTTTCACATTCACCTCCCTTACAACACCAACCATACAAATATTAATCAACCAAGGAGAAATCACATATCCCTGCAACAGCCCCACTCTCAAGGGAAACCGATTACTCATAGTATTTCCCACTCTTACACATGCTCTACTATTTACATACAAACTTTTCATTCCTTTCAACAACCTACCAACTAGCCCATACAATCTCAAAACAGTCCATAAAGCCTCCCCATCAATTCTATCATAAGATTTCTGTAAATCCATGAATGAAATGGATGTTTTTAACTGAGTGATTTGTTTATGAATCTCTGCACTTTACTACTCTTGCCAATTGTTTATGCATTGAGGATGCTAGGCTATCGCACAAGCTGGCATTCTCCATGGAACTCCGCTTCTTGGCAAATTTTCGAGGTTCTTTCTGTATATTTCATTCACTGACTGTCCTCTGCCTTATAGTCTTCCAGAAATATTTCTTAAGGGAAAGCTGGCAAAATGCAGTATAATAACTGCATGTTTTTCAGTAAAAGTTATCTCCTTTCATCCTTGTTGATCAAACAATTCAAAATAGCCTACTGACTTATGCTGCTTTCTCTCTTGCTGTCATCGTCCATGGAGACAACAGATGTGGAAATAAATGATTAAATGATTCCCTAGTATTGTAACACAAATTATTTTATCCATCCATCCATTCATCAGCCAATCCTACATTGCCCCATGAGAGGAGCGTAGGAGCCCGGGGCTAGGCAGCTGGTCCCGACATTTAAGATGAGAGTGACCAGCCTCACTCGTCCCTGAATGACATTACGTGAGCAACCAACCCCAACCACCCCTTGGATATAAACCTTCACCGGCTCAATCCGACTGGAGCGCAATAATTACTCACTAAACCACCAGGCGCCAAAATCTGGTTATATGGTAACCACCCAGCGTAGTAAATGGTATCCTGATGTACATGAAACCATTTGGCTTGTCACTCAGTGTAGAGTCACCCACTCGCAGAAGGAAGAGGAAAGAATGAAGGAAAAAAAGACAGAAGAGGGAGTGTAAAGTTACCCACAGGCAGAAGAACAAAGAAAGAAAGAAGGAAAGGAAGACAGAAGAGGATGGAAGGAAAGAAGGATGGAGGAGAGGAAAGGGCAGACACCCGGCAGCAGCATTACACAGGAGTGGATGACGAGTGCCCCCAATATAAATAATAATTATTGATTTTAACTGTTTATTGAAGCCCTTTTCTTTTCAATCTTATTATACTAAAAAATTATTCCTAAACTGTCCCCGACAATAGTTCCAAAATTTCAGTTAGTTCCGTTAAGGATTTCCTATTATCGTACCTAACGAACCGCTACCTAAAATTTTTGAATGTACTGATGGCCTACTTTGGCATTTACTGTCTCCTGTAACAATTTTACATGATAGGTTTCACCTTGTAAAGATATAATAGTATGTGCATTATCACTGGCCAAAATCTTCTGGATACTTTGCCATACATTCTTAGGGTGACTGTACTCTGCAAAGGCATGGTGTGGGAGGGATACAGCAAAGTTCTTGGAGCTCTCTCTAAACAACACCTGTTAAAGGAAAGGGCAGTTCTAGTTTAGCACCTTTCTCCTATGTCACTGGAGCTATAAGACTGTTTGCAACATGGCTTTTACTACACATGAGCATATGAAAAATGAGAGAAAAAAAAAAAAAAAAAAATAGAAGCTTCCTTATGACTTTAAGATAACCTAACAACATCTTTTGTTGGGGAAGACAGGTGATGATGACCATGATCATGATGGTGATGATGAAAATGATAATGATCACAATGCTATAAATGGTACTAAAGACGGTGTTGACAACGATGACAATTATGACAATGGCCATGATAAAGGTGACAATACAGTAATCTCTCAATTATCCAGCGTAATTCAGCCAAGCCCTACGCTGGATATTGCAAAATGCCGGATACTGCATGATACCCACATCAGCTCAATATTCGGTACTGAGCCAGATATTATGTTATTATGGGTCAACTTTCTATCCTAAAAACTTTCCCATTAGTAAAAGATGAAAATTAAGCATAAAATACAATAAAATAATGATAAAATATAATAGTACAGCACCAACTGGCAACCATTTACAAGCCGGTTGATAGCCTTGATGCCAATGGATAGAAGCACCGGTTACATCCTGTTTTGGCACTGGATATTGAATAATTTCACTGGATATTTCATTAATAGAGCCAAGCCAGCAGCGCCGGATATTGTGTTGGGCCAGATATAGCAAAGATGGATAACTGAGAGTTTACTGTATTGCTGAGGAGGAGGGCAATAATGCTGAAAATGAGACCATGATGATAATGATGGTACCACCGTTGCCTGGTCCCTCCCAGGAATTTTATGAGACAGAAACAGTCACTGGTGAATACTGCAATGTAACAGTACCTACCAAGCAGTAAATAAAAGATGGTGTCAGGTTGATAGGATTCTCCGCTGGGCTTTCTAAGGTCCTTAAGGAAGAGACATAATGCATAGTTCAACTCCTCGCAGTTCATAGTCAGGAGATCCTCAGAGAACAACTTCATGCACCGGGAGGAAGACACACCTGACAACTCTGCATTTTTTCCTGTTACCCAGTGTTTCCAAGCAGCTAGTCCATACACTTTCTGTGAACAAATCAATTATACATTACAGATGTCTAAGTACTATACAATATATGGCAGCACAGTGGTTCCTCGGTTATCGTGCATAACTCGTACCATGCCCAGTGCGTGATAATGAAATTGTGCGACAAGGAAAGCATAGATCCTATAGGATTTATCCTAATTGGTGCTAGGCACAACATCTGTAAACCTAAATTTTCCCTTTTACAACAATTTAGGACCTACTAAATACATACAGTTATGGTATCAGAAATCATCCATCCATCCATCATCCAATCTTACATTGCTCCATGAAGAGTGTAGGAGCCCAGGGCTAGGCAGTTGGTCCCGACATTTAAGATGAGAGTGAAATAACACATATAGGAATGGTTGGGTTCATAGAAAATTATGAAAAAGGCACAATAAGGAAGAAACACATACTATATGGACACCTGAGATTGACATGAAGTAAGGGATTCTGAGGCGATGGGGGTGAATAGTTAGTGGTCTCCATCAGCTAAGACTAACTCCATGTGTACGGACTCATCTCTGAACCCCTTGAGGCCATCAGAAACCACAGATTTTGCACCATCATTGTTGGCAGAAATCAGCTCACATGCATGATTAGAAAGTTTATTAGCCTAAAAATGGAGAATAATGGCAGAGTGCATATTTTCATCTACCAATGATAACAGAAACTGCTGTAACCAAGGGATCACTGTACAAAGAGTGTAAATACAGTATACTGCAGATTCCTGTATACAGTGGAGTCTCTTTTATCCGAAAATCATGGGACTTTCAAAGTTTCATTTAATCGGTTTTTCGGATAAAAGATACAGTAATAATATGTAGGATACAAGGGAACAGTACTGTACTCACCCATCACCCATTTCTGGCAACGTCTAGCCCACCACCACCACCAGCACCCCAAAAGCCACTCAACTATCACCAAAACACTTAATACACTGTAGTAACTACGTATGTAACTGCACTTTTGTAACTGTAATAGAAACTGTCAACTTAAATAAATCTTCACTCAAATAAACCAACCAATGCTTGTTCTAGTGACTAGCAGAGCAACCATAAACTAACGCTAGTGGCGCGAAATAAGCCCGCCGTGTTTGAATTTTCAGATTGAATTCAGATTTTTGCTGTTAATCGAAATGATAACGTTTTAGTAAAACTTACGGTTAATGGCACATCACGATTATAAGAATTTCGGATAAAAGAGACTCCACTGTTCATGGTAGTGGGTGGAGGTGGCCATCATCAACTTACTTGATACTAGTACTGTGTAGTTCTTCTTTCTCCTTTCTCATTCTGTCTCTGTGTCTGCCCTCTTCTCTTTCTACTCCTCGCTTTCCTTCCTATCAATTTTTATTACAGTACTCTTCTTTCCTAGTCAGGTGAATTTATACTGTGTGACAATCCTAATGGCTTCCAGTAATCCAGGAAAGCAATTACAATGCTAGTTGGCAACCATATAATCAGATTATGGGATGATGTGAAACCTACTGTGGCACCCCTATTAACTGGATGGAGCTGCAAATGTGCGATCCACCCATGAGCCAAATCTCCAAACTTTTACCTGTGCCTGTGCCTTGTTGTGGCAAAGCACTGCCAACTGCGTGGGAACACTGACTCAGTGCATAGGACAACCAGGTAGGGGTTGATGGGTCAGCTTGGCCAGACAGACTGGGACTGATCAACAACACCAACCACCTGTATACATGATGAGGGCTGCAAACTCCTTTCTTTAGCTTGGCAGTCAATGGAACTCTCTCTCTCTCTCTCTCCCAAGTCACAGCCACAAAATGAAACTGAATTTACACTTATACAATGGATACTCCAGTGTAAGTCAGTCAATTTATAGCCCTGGCTGTGGATGGCCACAGTTCAAATTCTAAGACCAACAGTGGTGTTCCTCATGGTTCTGTTCTTCCACAACTTTCTTCCTCCTATTCTCCAGTGACCTTCTGTGGCATGAAATTGTCCCTGTGACTCATATGCCGATGGATCCAACCTTCCCTTTTTCACCATCTTCTCACAGTGTCCATCACATTTGCACTACTGATTCTGGGATGAGATTTTTGTAGACGTCTTATTTGTCTCTTATTTCTTAACCCCTAGAAGACAGATGTCTGCATATGCTGTCCTGCCTCACCCCACCCCCCCACTCCCATCCCACCCACCCCTACCACCACACCCACACACACCCCGCACTGACCCCCTCTGCTGCACCTACCCTCCCACCACCCTAACCTCCCCACCCCCATGCCCCCCCATAGCCCATCCTCCCAACCACCCCTCACTCTCCCACAATTGCCCCCACCACTCCCTACCCTAACCCCTACCTGCACCCACACCCCAGCCCCACCCCTCCAACCCCTATTACCACCTCAACCCCCAACCTCAATCCCCCACCAGAGATCATAGCAGAGAATGGCCATGACAGAACTGCCTCCAAGTTACTTTATCCTCACATACATTTCACACTCTCACAAATTCCTCTCTCTCTTTCTTCTCTCTCATCAATGCAGTATAATGCTGTCTTCTTCCATACCACATGAGGTCTGCCTCTACCATCATTATTCTCAGTCTCTCTTTCAACGATTATCTGCAGCATCCCAACCATGTGCATTCTTCGTATGTGTCCATACCACCTCAAAGTATTTTTTCATCCATTCTGCAATTCCACATCTCACAACTAGCATCCTTTCTTCCATTCCAAAATATTTATAAATTTCTCTGTTACATACTGTACATCAGCCATCCTGCTTAGGTAGGCAGCTGTTCTGAAAAAGGTAATATCTACAAATTGTAACTACTGTACAAGTTCTCTATCACCCTGTGTCCAGGTTTTACTGTCATACAAGACTGCTGACAGTAAAATAATTTCATTTTGTTTTGTTTATAAAAGCTCCGACATGTTTGCATGCGTCAGCCTTAGTTACATATTGGCTGCTCTCCACATTGCTCAATCTCTGGCAGCCTCCCCACCCAGTCCCCCTGAGGTCACATTCTATGACCTTGTCCCAGGTCTCTTTTGGTCTACCTCTTGCAACCCTATCCTTAACATCATGCTTCTCACTTTCCACACCCAACTGTCATCCCCCATCCTCTCCACATGCTCTAACCATCTCAATCTACCTCTTCTCATTACAACACCAATACATTACAGTCCCATCCTTTCTCTTAACCCTTCCATCATAAACCCAGCCCCCCCAGGCTTTGCAATCATGGACACACAGCACATCCACCAAACCAATGTCATTTCTGTATGTTTGAGCATGTGGATACCCTCTTCCTTTACTGCCCAGGTCTCACTACCATACAGCATTACATTCCTAACACATGTTGCATACATCGATCACATAGAATGAAGGGAGAACTCTCTCAGTGTCAAAAGAGGCAACAGCTCCCTAAAGTTCTTTCAACCACTCCTCACTTTATCCACAGAGCTAGCTCCAGCCTCACCTCCAGCATATAACATGACTCCCAAGTAATAAAACTCTTCCACATACTCAAGTGACTCACATAATTTCCTTAACCTCCTGATGAACCATCCTAATCTTCAAATTACAACCAAATTCTCCAATTACTCTTCTCTCCTGAAGTCATATTCTTTAACATCACACTTGATCCAATCATATTTAAGTTATCAATCCAGATATTTATAGTCCTCATGCACTTTAACTTCCACCTGCACCAGGCAATTCAATGTGCTTCCCCTCTCTATTTTATACTCATTGCCATACCCCCTTAAACCACTGTTATATTGTTTTCTTTCACATAACAATATTTGATTTTCTTCACATTCACTTTCATTTTTCTTCCTGTGCAAACTCTAATAAACTTATTCAATATCTTCTGCAAAATCATTCTCACTTCCTGCCATCAAAACAGCATCATCTGCATACAAGCAGCAAGTTAAAAGTTGCAATATGTTATCATTTAATTAAACTTCAGTTTCTTTCCTGTACCAGCTGTCCTGACTTTCAGCTCCTTGACTACTCCATCCATACATATGTAATGAAGAGAAATGGGCTGAGTTTCAAACCGCACATCCTTGCAAGCCAAAAGTTGGGAATACACTAGCTGAGTGTTGTGAGCAGGCTGCCAAAACTGCTATGTCGGTATGTGAATTCTCACCAATTTTAAACTAGAGTCTAGTCCAACATGGTGGAATCACAAGATGAAGCAGCCCAAGTGGATTCTGGCAGCTCTAGGTGTTGGTTCCTGGAACTTGGGCAGGCAGAGAAAAGTACTGCAAAGCCGGACAAACAGTGACTAATGTGGTATGTAAGCTGGAGGACTACTATGCGAGAAATGTCATACAAAACCATGCTTCCCTGGGGTAAACATAGGCAAGTACCTGTAGTAAAAGAAAAAGGCCAGTATCATTATTTTTAAGCATAAACTCTGCCATATCTTATGGACTTCATGATGGGAAAAAAAAAAAAAAAAAAAAAAAAAAATGTTAGAGGGTGTGGAGTGGCTATGTGACTAGGTTATTGGGCTCAAACAAGTGAGGTATTTATTGCTTGTGGCCTAAGGAATTTACTGCATTTGGTACGACGGAAACTATGAATATTGTGGAGTATGTTACTATTTTGGTACATGAGTTAGGGGTATGAATCCAGCAACTGGGTTTATGATTCCCAGCATGATTTTCTGCATGGTGGATGGCTATGCATTAATTCTGTGTGAGTTTTACAGGTATATACTAGTGTATGATTTCTTTAAGTTTCCATGGTGATAAATGCAGGCTATGGTAAATACTGGCAATTTGTTTAACCTAAGCAGGAGTTGTGTAATCTGTCATCAAGGGTGGGCAGATGGGGATAATTTCATGTAATTAAGGGGAGGTGAGCCCAAGTGACTCTGCTGTTTTGGGGTAAACTTTCTGCTTTATTAAAGATGGTAGCAGAGTGTAGTTTGTTCTAACCCTGAGATCACTACTGCAGTAAATTTTCCAGACTCTTGGTTGGGTCCAGTACGTAGTAAAATGGAGAGTTTCCTTTACAAAATAGGTGAAGATGATTCCCATTCCGTGGAGAGTGGAGGAATGGAGAATAATGTGACCAATGTGAAAGAGCTGAATGGTCTGGTGGTACAATTAAGCAGTACTGTACTGAATTTGTGTAACAAAATGGCAAATCCTGTACAGGAGAAGGGTGTGTTATACTTGCCCATCCCCAAACAGGCCAAACATACTCTCGGAAGGGGGAAGGTGCAGACAGCCTAGAGGGATGGATGAAGGATGCAAGGGAATGTTTGCAGCAACTGGGCTTGGAAGCTAAGGAGGCTGTGACATACTGTACGTGTATTTGTGTAGATTTTCGTAAAGCCAGCACTGATCCCAATGAAAGGTGCATTATGCAAACAGTAAAAGAACTGTCTGACTGTTTGCTGAGGGCATTTGGGCCAAAGTTAACATATTTAGAGGTCAAGGGGAAATTTCAACCAAAGTTGTAGTTGCCTCATGAAGGTGTCTGGAAGTCTGTGGATGCTCTAGCAGAAATGGAAGAGCCAATGCAGAGAAAAAAAACCTAAGGAAGGTGCAGGGAGGGAGTGGCTGTTGCAAACATGGTTCTGCTGGAATCTGAAAGACAGGAGAATTGGAGTGAAGATGGATAAATGGTGTCAACAAGATGGGCTTATTCTCTGGGAGAGACTGGTACAAGAGGTGGATGATCACATAACAGATGAGGAGCATGCGCAGAGGGAAGAGGGTGAATGGAAAAGGACAAAGGAATGATGGGAGAGCTGTACTGGTAAGAAAGGTACGAGGCAGTGTACCAAAGTCACTTTGTTATATACATGGGCAGCTGGGCCATTTGGGGTATCAGTGTGAACATTTCAAGGTGGTGGGAAATGTCAGGCTGAGAAGCATGTGTGGAGGGAAGAAGGTGAATGGAAAAGGTAAATGAGTGATGGGAAGCTGTACTAATAAGAGGGGTACAAAGCAGTGCACCAAAGTCACTCTGTTGTATATATGGGCAGCTGGGCCATTTGGAGTGTAAGTGTGAACACTTCAGCTCAGTGGGAAATGCCAAGCCAAGTGAGCTGGGTGAGTTCTTAGGAGAGTCTTATGACCTACAGGTAAAGGGCAGAGGTAGTCATTTCCTGGTGGCAACACATCTACCCCATACTGAACATAATGGGGATAAAGTAAAGTTTTTTTGGGAAGGTTCCACAAATTGAGGTTGAAGTACAAGAGGTGAAGGTTGGGGCTCTGGCAGACTTGGAGGAAGAGCTGAGCATGGTCACAGAGGCTTGGTATAAGGAGCATCTATTCCCTCAGGAAGTGGTTTTGTACATTTTGTATATAAAAGTGACAGATGCCAATAGGAATGCAATCTCGTGTTTGGATTATGTGAAGGCTGATGTCCAAGTAGGGGAACAAGTGACTCAGGACTGTGGGTTGTTTGTGAAGAGTACCAGTGGGGGGTGACAGTGTGCTGCAAGGTACAGACGTAGCTGTATTACTGGGAATGAATATTTTGGCTGGGCTGCTTCAGGGTTGGCGAGGTTTGTTTAAGAGAGAGTTTCAAGATGAGCTTCAGGGGAAGATGTTATGTTCAAGTGGTGGAGTCTTAGCTGGTGGTATTCTGAGTCCTTTAGGGTGTGCTGTGATCCATCCAGCTCAAGACCTAATGGTCCTGGCAGGCTACAAGAAGGTAATGCAAGTCTTAGTACCAGGACTGAAGGAGGTGGATGCCAACAGTGTACATTTGGAGCCCTTTGAGATGGGGGGTGGGTATTCAGTGTCAGTTGGGTTGTGTCTTTTCCCAGGTTACATAAGAACTGAAAGTGGTAAAGGGCTGCTGCTTGTCACTAATCTGGGGACTGAGGCCACAGTGGGTAGAAGGTTGCAAAAAAGTCTCTTATGGTCGTGAAGTGCGGAGGTTACGGATTGGTAACCATTTGGCTTGAGGGTGTTTGTCTGTAGACATGGCTAGAGAACATCATAGGCAGCTAGGTATTCAGGTGGAGGAGAATAGTTTGGACCCTGAGATGTTGCAGGAGTTGAATCTGCTGTTCTATCATTATTGAGGGGTATTTGCAAAAAGCGAGCAGGAAATAGGATACACTGCTGGAGCTAAGCATGAGATCCACCTAACAAGCGAAGTACCCATTAAGTTGCTTTATCATCATCTGCCACCTGCTGCTCCCACAGAGGTTAATACTCAAATGAAAGGGCTGTTACAGCAAGGGGTCACTGAGGAGAGCACAAGCCCTTATGAGGCACCAACTGCAGTGGTTATGAAAAAAGATGGCACATTGCAGATTTGCATAGATCACTACAAGCTGAATGTCATTACAGTGATGGATGCATTCCCACTACCAAAGATTCAGGAAACCTTGGATGTTTTGGCAGGGGATCAACATTTCTCATCCTTTGATTTGGTGGCAAGGTATCATCAGAGTCCAGTGAGGAAAGCAGATCAGCCAACAACTGCATTTGTCACACCCTTTGGCCATTATCACTATATTAGATGTCCCATGGGGTTAACTAACAGTCCTGCTACATTCCAGTGCTTCGTGAAGTATGTGTTCAGTGATCAGGTGATTATCACTCATCTGGTATATTTGGATGATCTGTTAGTGTTTTTGGGGGGCCAGATGGAGCACTTGGGAAGGGTGGAGCATATGCTGCTGGCACATGGTTTAAAACTAAATCCCTCTAAATGCCAACTTCTGGAGTCTCAGGTGCAGATTTAGGGTTCATGGTGTCAAAGGATGAAATAAGTACTACACTGACCCACATTAGATCCAAGTGGTCAAAAACTTGCCAGCCCCACAGAGCATGAGGCAAGTGCACGCTTTTGTGGCATTCTATTCATTTTATAGACAGTTCATATTGTAGCACCTTTGCATGTGCAAATGTGTGGACAATCAAAGGATGAAGTGACCAAGCTCTGGGGAAAGGAAGATGCAGTTGCATTCAAGAAAATGAAAAAGATGCTGACTGAGGTACCAGTGTGGAAGAGTGTAGATTATGGGACGCCTTTTGAGTTGGAGATTGACGTGAATTTTGATGGACGAAGGGCAGTACTGTCTCAGCGCTACAATGGGTTGCTGCATCCAGCTGCATATGGAAATCGGAGGTTGCAGATGTCAGAGCGAAACATGCATAATTATAGCTCTCAGAAACTAGAGTTGCTAACCTTAAAGTGGCATATGACAGAGAAGTTCAAGCAGGGAGTAGACTGTAACACCAGTCGAGCAGGGCAGTACTCTCAAGGTGGATGGAAAGCTGATGACACAGACAGCTGGAGCTCATGTTTCATCAGCCCTCGGGACCAGCTTCTGACCACCCCCCTTTGCTGAACTTTTTCAGTGTTTCAGTAACATAGAGAGTAGGCTTGCATGCTCTCCAATGCAAGTTCCTCTAACTGTCAACACTAAACTACATGCACATTAAACACTACACTTCCTATTCAAAATTCAAACAAAAAATGAATGGATCTTGAATTTGGCTCTCTGTTGTTTTGTTTCTGTTTTTTCTTGGAGGATACAATTTGTGGGTTCTGGCCTTTGGTTAATTCTCTCTTGCACAAAAAACAAGGGGGAGGGGGGAATCAGTTCACAGTGTGAGTAGATAAAAATCTGTTGGCTCATCTGCAAACTGCAAAACTCAGGAGAGTTGAAAGTCGGTTGTTGGCTGATATCAGCAGGTTTGTTTTGTGATTTAGCGTCGACTGGTATGGGAGAATGGGAATGCAAATGGGCTGTCTCGTAGGCCACATGAAGTGGAGCCGGAGGATGAAGAGGAGGTATGCAAAGTGCGGGAAAATGAGGAGGATGGTGGTGACTCTGTACACGTGGCTGCCATGACAGGGTGGGGAAAAATGACAGTGGAACAAATGCAAGAAGAGCAGATGGTTTGTCCAGTTTGGGGAAAATTATGGTGGCAGATGATAGGATGACCAGATGATGCAGACCTGTGGGTTCAGTTGCAAAGGAATGAATTTAAAAAGTGGTGGTGGTTTAGGAAGGCATTAATTATGTGGGATGGGATCATATGTTGGAAGGAGGGCCAGTTGGGATCAATGCAACTGGAGGCCAGCATTGCTGGTGGATAAGAGGAAAGAGGTATTACAGTTGGCACATGACCAGTGGGGGTATCAGGTAGTGTCTTACAAGGACAGTTTGCTAAAAGACCATTTTTTTTTGTCCAGAGTTCTAGTAGATGTTATGAGGTATGAAAGCAGATGAAAAGTACATGTTATGGTTTAGGAGGAAGGCGTGTGTGCAAAAACCCAGCTGGGTACATAGGAGGCACGTAGGTCCTGGGCAGTGGTGTCACTAGATTTCACAGTGCTAGATCCAGTCAAGAATGGAAAAGAGAATGAGTCAACTGTTACTGACGAATTCAGCAGGTTCACATTGGTTTTTCCAACAAAGAATCAAAAGGTTTCCACAGTAGGTAGAATCTTGGAGGAAGAGATTTGTCATTGGTTTCATGTTCCTGAGAGGCTGCATAGTGATCAGGGCTGATGCTCTGCTCTGGTGAAGGAGTTGTGTGACTATTACCACATCGTCAAGTCTCATATCACCCCTTATCATCCCGAAGGCAATCGGACTTGTGAGTGGTTTAATCACACACTACATGGTATGCTGGCAACCATGAACAGGAAATACAAGGAACAATGGCCAAAGTACCCATCCAGTTTCATGGCAATATACATCAGTACTCCCAGTCTGATGATGGGCTTCTCTCCCCATTACCTGTTATTTGGTATGGAGCCTCATCTGCCACTGAATCAGTTTTGTTTGGACAAGGAAAAGAGTCGTCACAGTCATAGTCAGTGGGTGGAGAAGTTGTGAGAGATTCAACGGACTGCTTGGGCTGCAGCAGAGAACTACAAAGTGGGAAATCAGTGGAGATATCAAAGTCAGGGGTGGACCGAGGCACTAGAAGTGGGCCAGCATAAGTACTACTGAGGAATCATACCGTTACAGGAAGGAACAAGATCCAACCCTTGTACATGGAAGAGCCGTGTGTGTCGATGGAGGTGACTGACCCATGCGGTGGAGTGTACAGTATAGGGTAGGTCCTGTTGGTGGACCTGGGGTTTGCATGGTACTGCATAAAAGTAATCTGTGGCCACGGTGGGATGAGGAAGAAAAGGAGGTGAACGAAAAGGAGAATGCACCTGGAGCAACCGAGGACCAGTCGATGGAAATGCCAGATATGAAAGAGGTGCTGACAAGGTTTGGGCTAGGTGGGAATGAGACACCTGAGTAAGTCAAAGAGGATGCAGCATCTGAGAGGCAAAATAGTCAGTGCAAGTGGAATGTTGAGGCATCAGAGTGGATGGCCAGGAAACCAACTGTGGGAGACCAGGCTGGGTCGGTGATTGTTTCAGTGAAGGACAGACAAGGGGAAGGTACAAGTGCAACTGAGAGATTAGGTCCTGGATGATCAGAAAGGAGAGCTTAGAACGGTAATCACGGTGCTTTAAGGTGTCTAGGGTGTGAGGACTGTGTGTGTGTGGGCATGTACAAAGTCTCAGTGGGTGACTGTAATGAAGTTAGATGGGCTGAGTTTAAAAGCACGTGCCCTTTCCTGCCAAAATTTGGGTATACATTAGCTGAGCATTGTGGGTAGGCTGCCAGAGCTGTTGTGTCAGTCTGTGGATTCTTGCCTATTTTAGGCAGGAGTCTGGTCCAGTGTGGCAGTGTCACAAGAAGTAGCCCAGGGAGGTTTTCACGGCTCAAGGTGTTGGTTCTTGCTACCTAGGCAGGCACAGAAGAGGATTGGGAAGCCGGGCAAATAATGACTAGGGTGTTACATAAGCTGGTGGACTGCTATACAAGAAATGTCATACAAAACCGTGTTTGCCAAGTGTAAACTGGGGGGAGTGGTGAAAGAAAACAGTCAATATCATTATTTTTAAGCATAAACTCTGCCATATCTTCCAAACTTTACACTACAAAAAGATTCCTGAAATGTAAGAGGGTGTAGTGTAGGTATGCAACTGCATTATTGTACTCAAACAAGTGAGACATTTATCACATGTGGTATGATGGAAACTGTGAATATTGTGGGGTACCAGTATGTTACTATTTTGGTACATGAGTTAGGGGTATGAAACCAGCAACTGGGTTTATGATTCTTAGCCTGATTTTCTGCATGGTGGATGGCTATGCATTAATTTTGTGTATTCATTACAGGTGTCTTCAATGATTCTAGTGTATCATATTTTTACGTTTCCTCTGTGATGAATGTAAGCTATGGTAAATACAATACTAGCGACTTTTTTAACACAAGCAGGAGTTGTGTAATCTAAGTCATCAGGGGTGGGTAGATAAGGATAATTTCATGTAATTAATTGGAGGTAAGCCCAAGTGACTCTGCTGTTGTGGGGTAAACTTTCCACCTTATTACACATATACTGAAACACCAAGGTGATGAAACACATTCCCATCTTTCACCTACAGTAATACCAAATGAATCGCTAAGCTTCTTTCCATTCTCACATATGCCATGTTTTCCTCATAAAAGGATTTTATTGCCCTCAACAAACATCTTCCTGTACCATACAATATATGCTTAACACACTCCATAAACCCTCCTAATCCACACTATCACGAGCCTACTCCAAGTCCATAAACACAACACTATACATCCAATGTCTTTTCCTTCAACATCTTTCAATATCTTTCTTGTAATTTATCCTGAAAGAATCGCATTGCTTCACTTCAAAATCAGTTTCCCAAGGATTAGGTATGCCAAACTGTCTCCATGCTTTCTTATGCATACTCATTTGCTGACTGTACAGGGGCCTTAATCACAAATGTACAGTACTGTAGAGCAGTCACGTGTGCCTAACCTATGTAACGGTTCTGTCTTGTACAGCTGAATGTACAGTAAATTAGAAACACTGTAATTTAAGTTGAAAGTTACTGCTGGAGCTACACACAGACACACACACAAACACACACATTTAATATGCCTATCTGAAACAAAATTAACACCAAGGATATCAAATGACATCCTAAACTTAGAGGAATAAAATATATGGCGAAGAGATAGGAACTTAAAAAAAGGGGGAGGAATTATAATATTAACTAAGAAAAATCTAAAAGTCAAAGAAATAGAACTAGATATACCCTCACAAGTAGAACTGATTGCAGCAGAGATCAATACATCTGAAGGGAAAGTAATTGTAGCCAATTTGTACATGCCACCCAGATCAAACACATGGGAAAGTGACAAATATGAGGACCTGGCAGAGAGTACAATTCAGAGTTTAAGAGCATTACTACATAAAATGGAAGAGAAATCGGAAAGAATTATACTAACTGGAGATTTTAATACAAATATAAATTGGAATACTCTAGATATAATAAGCCAAGAAAGCTGTTGGGACCAAAGGCTCCTGGATCTCGTGCAAGAGTTTTTCCTGATGCAACATGTAAGGGAAAGCACCAGAAAAAGAGGACTCGATGTACCCTCAATGCTAGATCTCATATTTACTAGGCAAGAAAACGATATTGACTATCTATCTATCTATTGCCAGACGCCTCAATCCTGTTTGGGGTGGCCACAAACAAATCGCCTCCACGTCGCTCTGTCCCCCGCCATTTCACTGCCACGCTCCCACCTCACACCCTCCTCTCTCATATACCTCTCCACCGCATCCCTCCATCTCATCCTCGACCTCCCCCTCCCTCTTCCCCCCTCCACCTCACTCACACACAGTGCTCGTCAGAAGTATGGAGCGCCCTGCGTCCCTCCTAAGAAACAAACCTTTCAACATTGAAAAAAACATATAAATAATGAATTTTATTTACCTTTAGTGCTTTGTAAGGTAGCCTTTACGCTTCTTCACGGACCTGAGACGTCTTGGAAGTGAAAGGGCGAGGCTCCTCAGGTGCTGGAGGGGTATTTTGTTCAAGGAGTCACGAATGGCAGCTTCCAGCTTAGGCAGAGAGCTCACGTCCTTCCCTTGGAAACTTCTTTACGAGGTACCAGAGGTTTTCAATCGGGTTGAGGTCTGGGCTATTTCCTGGACACTCTTTCATGAATGATACCTCGCAGTCATGAAGCCAATTGGTGACTGATTTGGCCTTGTGAGCAGGTGCACTGTCCTGCTGAAACACTCGTGCACCTGTTAGCTCGAAGGAGTCTGGTAAATGATCACACAGAAGCTCCAGGTAAACATCCTGATTCACTCTTAGGTTCTTGGGAAGTACAACAAGCTTCCCCAAACCCTTCCCTGAGAAACAACCCCATACCATGAGTGAATCAGGATGTTTAACTGTACTTTCCACATACCGTGGGTCAAGTGGGTCACTACCTTTGTGCCGGTACACATGTGCTCCTCTCTTACAGGTGACACTAAACGTTGCCTCATCAGACCACAACACTGACAATCATTGCTCCTCACCCCAGTTTAGATATTCATTAGCAAAGGCAAGCCTACGAAGTCGCTGGCTCTTGGTGAGAAGCTTTCTCACAGGCCTGTGACTTGTGTAACCAAGTTCATGGACCCTACGAGACACTGTTCTCACAAACACTTCACCAAATACTTCCGGGTTGCTCTCCTTTATTTTCCTTGCACTCACACGAGGATTAAACTCCACTGCACGTTTTAAAACATTAACAGATCTTGAGGAAGTTTTCCTAGGCTAACCAGACTGCGGTTTCTTTGTGCGAACTTCACCACTGTTTTCCACCCGAAACCGCGCGCACCACCAACACACTGTCGATCGAGCCACACCAACCAATTCACTCATTTCCTTTGTCTAGTGGCCTGCCTCCTTTAGAGCAATGATCTGGGATATGATTTCACTCGATAGTTCACGGGTAGGTACCATAACAAGGTGGCGAAAGCCAAAACACTGCGGGACACTCGGTAAAAAATGGCGCAAAAAGAGAGGGAGACGCAGCAGAGTTCCTCTCTCTCAGGCAGCCCGTGGGCAACTGAGGCAGGAACCAACCAGCGCGTCGGAAGGCCTCAGGCTACCGTGACGTCATGCTAGCGCCGGAAACTTGTGGCTCAATTTTTACCCCCCAAAATGGGCGATTCTTTTTTGGCCATAAGTATTGCGCACCCAGCAGTAGGCGCTCGATAATTTTGACGAGCACTGTACACTCTCTTCGTCAGTCTATCACCCTCCATCCTCTCCACATGGCCAAACCACCTCAGTGTATTCCTCATAATGCTTCCTATCGCATCCACATCCACACCACAATGCTCCTTTATATCCTCATTTGTCAGCCTGTCTCTCCATGTGACTCCAAAGGCTCCTCATAAATAACTCATTTCCATTGCTCTCACTCTTAACTTGTGTCCTTCCAGCAACATCCAAGTTTCACTTCCATACGTTAGAGTTGGTATCACAATACTGTCATGTAGTAACTTTTTCACTTCCACGTTCACTTCCCTGCTCCTTATCACTGCTTTCAAGGAACCAGCAACCTTTCTTCCCTGATGTACCCTTTCAAGCACTTCACCCTCCAAACCTTCATCCTTACTCATCACACTACCCAAGTACAGTACTTAAACGTACTCACATTTTCCAATTCCTCACCATCCAATCTCGCTGTACATTCACTGACTTCACCTCTCTCAAAGACCATCACTTTACTCTTCCCTACATTCACCTTTAGATGCCGTTTCTTACACACTCTCCCAAACTCATCCACCAAGCCTTGCAGCTCTCCTTCGTCTTCACTCAACAACACAATATCATCTGCAAACAACAGTACAGGGAGTTTCCAAACACTACCCTCTCTCACCAGGGCCACTCCAACATCCACTACCCTACCTTGTACCTCTTTTATTACCCCATCCACGTACAGACTGAACAACCATGAAGACATGACACATCCCTGTTTCAATCCAACCTCCAAAGAGAAAAATTCACTCAGTTCACCATCCACCCGCACTGCAGCCTTAGCACCATCATATATACTCTTCACAGCAATCAACAACTTACCATCTACTCCATATATTCTTAATACTTTCCACAATCTTTGTCTATCCACCCTGTCATATGCTTTCTCCAAATCCATGAAAGCCACATACAACTTCTTTCCCTTCTATAGAAACTTTTCCACTAAAGATCTAAGAATGAATATCTGATCTACACAACCTCTTCCCTTCCTAAAGCCTCCCTGTTCTTTTCCAACTAATTCCTCTGTTCTTTCTCTAACTCTGTCAATAAGTATCCTACCATACACTTTTCCTATTATACTAAGAAGACAAATGCCCCTATGATTACCACACACTTCTTTTTCCCCTTTTCCTTTGTACAAGGGAATAATTATACCTGACTTCCAATCCTCCGGGACTCTACCTTCCTCCCAGGCCAATCTGCACATTTTCCACATCCATTCTACTACTATCTCTCCCCCATACTTCAGCATTTCACCACACACTCCATCAATTCCTGGGGCTTTCCCTAATATAACTTTCTTCATTGCTTCAACAACTTCTATCCTACTGATTTCTTCCTGTCTTCTCACCTCCCTCCTTCTCCCAGCCACTTATACTTGCATTACTTCCATCCTCTATGTTCAACAACTCCTTAAAGTGTTCTCTCCATCTGCTCACTTTTTCTCCCTTCTCCACTAGTAATCTACCATTTTTATCTTTCACTCCCCTGCTAACTTCACTTCCACCCTGTCTTACTCTTTTCACCTCTTTCCAGAACATTTTCTTACAGTCCATCCACTTTACACTCAAGTTCCTTCCAAATTCCTCATCTGCTCTCTTACTCTCTCTTACTAATCTCTTCACCTCTCTCTTTCTTTCTACATATAACTCTCTCTTCTGCCTCTCAACTTCTTCCAAGCCCCTATTTCTCATCCATTCATTGTATGCTTTCTTTCTCTTGTGCCACAGCCTGTCTCACCTCTTCATTCCACCACGCTGTTCCTTGCACACCCCTCCGTCTTCTCTTCAACCCACACACCACATCACATGCTGTACATATTTCTTCTGTAAATATCCTGCACACACCTTCAACGTCCCCCATCTGCTCCAATTCATATTTGCCCAATCGTTCCTCCACTTCTCTCTTATACTCTGTCTTTTCTCATCCTCTTGTAACCTTTCCACTTTCCTTACAAATACTCCTTCTTCCTATCCTTCCCTTCTTCTATTTCTCCAGTCTAATTGGACCTTGATTCTGGCCACCACCAAGTAGTGGTCAGAAAGTCCACTCCACCAACCTCTATAAGCTCTTGCATCCATTACACATTTTCGCATCCTTTCATTCACACACACATAATCAATCATTGCCTTCCTTTCATTCAGTTCACCACCCACCCTTCTCATCACTCACCATGTATACCTGTGGATCATTTTGTGCCTGAAGAGGGTATTGGCTATCACCAACCCCCTCCCAGCACAAATGTCAACTAATGCACTGCCATTCTCATCTATCTCAGCAGGCACACCCCACTCACCAACTATTCCATCCACCTTCACATTCCCTACTTTACCATTCATATCACCGATCAAAAACACTCTCTCATTCCTTCCAAACTTTTCCATGCACACTTCCATATTTGTCCAGAACTCTTCTCTCACTCTGCTTGCACGATCTTGTGTTGGCGCTTACACACACACAATCGACCACATTTGTATTCCAACTTTCAATCTTACCCACACAATCCTTGACCCAACTGATCCATACTCTCTTATGCTCTTCTTCCATCTTTTACTCACAACTATACATACTCCTTCTTATGCCCTCTCATTCTCACCTACTCCTGCACATATACCCCATCCATACTCCAATTCTCACCTCTCCATTTCGTTTCAGTTATTCCGCATACATCAATTTTCGCACCCTCAAGCACCTGGACAATCTCTCTCTCTCTTTCACCTCATCATTTGCTCCCCTTACATTCCAAGTTCCAATAACCATGTCCTTTGTCCGGTCCTTGGTCGTCATCTTTTGGTCAGTCCTTGTCCGAGGCTTATTGTTTGTCTTTTTAGTTAGTTGTTTTCCGGGGAGGGACACTAACCCTCCGCCAACCCTTTTAGTCGCCTTTTACGACAAGCAGGGATACTGGGGGAGTATTCTTGAAAAACTCCCCTACTTTAGGACTGCATATGACATAGTTAACAGCAATGAAAGTTACAATAACAGCCTAAACTATAAACAGGGAAAGTATCATGACCTAAAGAAGTACTTCTTAGAAATTACTTGGGAAAAGGAGCTTAGAGGACATCATTTTAATGCTATATATGAAAAATTCTGTGAACTTTATGAAATAGGAGTCCAGAAGTACATCCCACAGCACAAAGAAGCAGAAAAGAAAATAAAGAAATGGTTCAATACAGAATGTAAAAAATCAAAAGAAAAAAGAGATTTGTTGTGGAATACATACAGAAGACACAATAGTGAAAGCGCATATAATAATTACAAACAGGCAAGAAACGATTATACAAGAATAAGGAGGGAAGCCCAAAAACAGTTTGAGGAGGATTTCATAAATAAAAGTAGTGATCAACCAAAGCTATTTTACAGCTACATCAGAAGCAAAACCAAAGTAAAAGATAAAATACAATCCATTACGGACGATGGAATCACCTATACACAAGAGAAGGATATTTGTGAAGCACTAAACAACAATTTCCAATCAGTTTTTACCGAGGAAAAAAATTTTGAGAGGGATTATGTGGAACATGCATGCCCACACACACTACCAGATATACAAACATCAGAAAAGAAAATACAGGAGGAGCTAAGTAAATTATACAAAGGAAAAGCAAATGGTCCTGATGAAATTTCATGTTGGGTGCTACGTGAATGCGCAAAGGAATTAAGTAAACCATTATTTTTAATTTTCAAGAAATCCTTGGGCCAAGGTAAACTACCTGATATTTGGAAGAATGCAAACATTGTTCCCTTATTCAAGAAAGGAAATAGACAAAATCCACATAACTACCGACCAGTATGACTAACCAGTGTTGTAAGCAACGTATTATAAAAGCTTTTAAGAAAAGCTTGGGTAAATCACCTAGAAGAACACAATATGATAACAGAAAGACAGTTTGGTTTCAGAGAAGGAAAATCATGTGTTACTAATCCGTTGAGCTACTATGACAGAGTAACAGACACATTACAGGAAAGAGAAGGATGGGTGGAGAGTATCTATTTAGATTTCAAGAAAGCATTTGACACAGTACCACACCAAAGACTTTTATGGAAACTGTACCATCAAGCAGGAATTCGAGGCAAACTGTATTGTTGGGTGCAAGATTTTCTCATGAAAAGAGAAATGAGAACAGTACTAAGGGGAAATTACTCATCATGGAAAGAGGTGACTATACTCCGTTTTTTTTATCGAGGCAAAGATGAACTTGACAGATTGGTAATTATTGGTTGAATGCAACATTACTTTATAATGTAGCATTATTAACTGACAACAAATATCTGATGGGGAAACTTGGGCTAGTAAATATTTTTTGGACATGTTACATTCAGCCAGTCATCATCAACCTGTCAAATGAAAATTTGCCTCAATAAAAAAATGTAGTATAGTGGAGTACCACAGGGCTCAGTGCTGGCACCAGTTATGTTTTTAGTGTATATAAATGATATAGACAGTAACACTGGAAATGAAAGCTATCTAAATATGTTTGCAGATGATGCAAAAATACAAAGGAGAATTACTGACACAGACTCTTGTAAAGAGCTACAAGAAGAATTAAATAAACTTCACGAATGGAGTAATACACGGCAAATGGAATTCAATGTAGACAAGTGTCATGTAATCAAGTTTGGTAAAAATGGAAGAAGACCTGATTGGGATTATACGTTAGGAAATAAAACCCTACACACATCAGAAAGAAAGAAGGACCTAGGTGTGATTATCAGTAACAGACTATCTCCAGCTGACCACATCAATGAGAAGGTACGGAACATGTATACACTGCTTGCCAATATGAGAATAGCATTCACATACATAAATGAAGACATGCTAAGAAAGATAATAACATCATTCATCAGAACAACTCTGGAGTATGCATCAGTAGTCTAGAGTCCTCATCTCAAAAAACACATAGACAAGATTGAAAAAGTTCAATTGGCCGCTACAAGATGGGTACCAAGCTTAAGGGATCTAAGCTACTAAGAAAGACTAAATAAACTGAATCTACCAACACTACAGAAGAGAAGGAAAAGAGGTGACATGATAATGCTATATAAATGGATATCAGGGAAGGAGAAAATAGACATAAATGATTACTTAACCAATGGGGAAGCATCAGCGAGAGAACACTGCAAAAAACTGCATAAGAAGATAGGTGATAAAGATGTAAGGAAATTTAGTTTCCCAAATAGAGCAATTGATCAGTGGAATGCACTACCGAATGAAATGGTGTGTGCCAAAACAATTCACAATTTTAAAGATATGTACGATAAATATGGTTTAAGACACAGGACAGTAAGAGCTTGACTCATTCCTGTAGATACAATTAGGTAAGAACAAACATATACACGTGAGCGCACATGCGCGCACCCACGCATGAACGCACAAACACACAACTGCTAAAATACGATGGAAAACTACTGCACTTTACCACCAGATACTGCATAACAGGGGTGGGGAACATCCGGCCTCCGGGCCATTTAAAGCCAGCAAGACCATTTGATCATGCCCGTGAGGCAATTCATAAATGCAGTTTCAAATACTCATGAATGAATGAATATATATAGATAGATAGATAGATAGATAGATAGATATAGATATATATAAATAGAGAGAGAGAGAGAGAGAGAGAGATACATATATATATATATATATATATATATATATATATATATATATATATATATATATATATATATATATTAATTATGTACTAGGCTACAGTTGATTTTAAGTTGACAATTTTGTATGGCCCATGAATGATGTTAAAAATATCCTAATGGCCTTTAACAGGAGAAAGGTTCCCCACTCCTGCTGTATAATATAAAATAAAATTAATAATGTAAATAACCTTTTTTTTTTTTTTTTTTTTTTTTTTTTTTTAATGTCATGCATTTTCTGTGTTCAGAGGATTTTAGAGAGTTAAAGTCACATAAATTGGAATGTTTGGGTGGGGATCCTGTGTAGACTTAATGATTCCTTTAGGCATTTCTCTCTCTGAAACAATGTTACATCTCTGTCTTTCTTCTATCACTATTATTATGGTCACTGTTTTTTTTTAATTCTGCTGGTATCCCTCCCTCATTACATTAGGTATGCAGCACCAGTCTAGTTATACTGTACTCTTCAATCTCTTTTCTGTCCAACTCTCAGAGTTAACTGCTACTCTCAGCCTTCCATGCACATAACTGGCCAGCTCAAGAACTGTTTCCTTCCTCAGTAAGTTTTTCCAACTTCCTAGGACCTCCAGTCTTTGCAATGTGCTCAGGTATATTGATATGAATGGACCTTGAATTTGTTTTTTTGTTCAACATTCTTCAGAAAGATCAAGTTTTACAGGTATTCAGCCTTTCGATCTTTCTTGTCTATAAAATAAAATAAAATCATTAAAATAAAATACACTGCCCAAACAACCTACTCTTTAATGTATCTATATGTTTATAAAAGATAGCCTAGAATATGCATAGGTACACTATCAATTTTCTGGCATTAGATGGTCTAACACCCCTTTTAATCAAACAAAATTAGGTAAGGGTATGTGAAATTCCCATGCCTGCCAGACTAGTTTACCAGGCGGCCACAGATAGCAGTGAGTGAAGTGCATGCTCACTCTGACTGCTTACACTGCATGTCTTGATGGGGATCCCTGTATTATGTCTGATTCTTAGTTTATTTTATTTACATTTAACCTCAGTTATGTAAGAAAGATGCATGTGTCAGTGGTGGTGTCAAGTGTAAACACCAGTCTATATCAACACAGGCAGAACTGTCGAAAAAAACTGGTCCGTGGTGTTGCCGTGAGGAGGAAGTAGTGTGACACCTATGGTACTGGTCTGTCAACTGTTTATTCAGCATCCACCACCTACAGGCAGCTAGGACTAAATTAGTAAATACAAAAAATATGAGAAAGGATATGAATTAGTGTGAGGAAGACTGGTGCAGCACAGATCAAGAGATTAGGTGAGATTGTGAAAACTGTAAAAAAAAAAAAAAAAAAAAGTAATAAGCTGGTATGACCAAGACTCTGCAATGACAATGAGTATGGCAAGGCAAAGCATGGTAAGTTATGTTCAGTTAAGGTAAGGTATGGTTGTTGTTGCTGTTGTGTTCCCAGTCTGATCAAGCAGACCCATCAGCCACATGCAAGCAATCTCCCCTGTAGGGCAGTGCCAGGCTGTGAATCGATGTTCTCATGAGGCTGACAGCACCCAGCAAGAAAAAAATGCTGGGAATATTGTGGAGATTTGGTTCCTGGGTGCATCTCTCCACCCTGTTAACAGGGGCACCAAAGAAGGCTCCAGGTCACCCCGTTATTTAGTTATATGTTTATCACCCAGCACTGTAAATGGTTTCCTGAGTTACAGGAGACCTTTTAGTTTATCACTCAGTGTAGAATCACCTGAAGTGGAAATAGTTGTATACCCATACCTTTATTTTCGGCAGTGTTGTTTACCAGTGGGAGTGTTCAGTCAGCAAGTATGTCAGATATTGATGCAATTTTCCCCATAAGATACTGAAGAAATGCCAAAAATGCAATCCAGGACCAAACCCAAACTCTCATATACCTTACTCAGTCATTAGAAACTGACACAGAAACACCATAGGTATTATTATCCTCATAAACAACACTACTGCTAAAAAAAGAAACATTAAACATCACATATGCAGGAAGGGACGGTGGGTGGGACGTGCAGTGTGAGATGCTTCAGAACAACTGACAAGTGACAAGCAGGCAGCTGGCACCGTGCCAAGCAGGGATGGGGGGGAGGAAGAGGGGTGCGGAGGAAAACAAGCAGGAATAGGAGATGGTGGGGGGACTGGAGGGAGACAAGATGTAGTGGGGAAGGGAGACAAGTGTGGGTGAGGGACGGTGGGGAAATGGGGAGGGAGACAGAAGGGTGGGTGAGGGAGGGTGGGGAAATGGGGAGGGAGACAGACAAGGGCGGAGGAGGGTGGGGGGACAGAGAGGGAGACAAGAAAGCCAAAACTGCCCTACTACCCCCTCCCTACTCAATCTCACTCACTCACTCACTCACTCTCAGTGACTCACTCATTCACTCTCACTGACTCACTCATTCTCACTGACTCACTCATTCTCACTGACTCACTGTCTCAATGACTTACTCACTCTCACTGACTCACTGTCTCACTCACTTACTGATTTACTCTCTCTCTCTCTCTCTCTCACACACACACACACAGGAGACAAGCTGGGGTGGGGGAGGGTGGGGGGATGGGGAGTTGGACAACCAAGGGTGGGGGAGGGCGGGAGGATGGAGAGGGAGACACGCTGGCAGTGATGAGTGCGGTGGGAGATGGAGGAGGGATGGGGGAAGAAGAGAGGGGATGGAGGGAGGACATGGAGAGCTGTGTGCATCACCAGATCCTGTTCAGACATGCTTGTTTCAAACCTAGGGAGGGGTGGTATGTTCAGACTAGCAAATCAATGGCTATTCAGATTGTGGGAATGTTCTTCTATTCCTTTTGTTCGGTCTAGTGAATTTTTGATTATTGAAACATTGGAAATTGGGGTATGGGTATATGAAGTGAGATGAAGGATGGAAGAAATACGGAGAGAGGAGGACTGACAGAAAAATATATGAAAGAAGTAAAGGAAGAAGCAAGCAGCATAAAGTAAGTGGATGATAGATGCTCCCACAGACCAACAGTAAAGTATGGTACAGTGAGGTAAGGTATGCTATGTTATGAGCATAGCAAGGTACGGCAGGGCAAGATATGGCAAAGCAAGACATGACAAGACAAAGTAAGCTCACATTAAGAAAAGGAGACTGGAAATCCTCCATTAGTGGTTCTGCTTCTGTTTCATTCTCACACTCTGGGAGTAGATTGGTGTCCAACTCCACATCCACCTCAGAGTAATCAGGATCAAACCATGATTGGAAATCATCACTACTGTTTCGCTTCCTCTTTTCAGCTGGTGTAGATGAGGGAGAAGGTGGGGCACGTCGTTTACCCTGACTTTCACCTAGCTGCCCTTCTCCCCCTAGCCCTTCCACATCCTCACCTGGGGGAATACATGATGTCCACAGTAACTATTATGATATCTAAATATACTGCAATTCAATATGCAAATAAACAGAAAGGAAAAGAAAGTAGGAGAGAGAGTAGAAAATTCACTGAGGATGAGCTCATGAATGTCCTGGGGAAAGTCATGTAGTGTTGAACTTATGAAGAAGATGCAACGCATCAATGAAAGTAAAACAAACAAAGAACAAGGAGAACGGAAGAGGTGCATGTGTTAAATATGGTATTCAAAATGAATACTACATGCTGCACACATGGCTATGGAAAAGCATATCATAAGGTTGGACAGTGTTAAAGGGTAATAACGGAGGTCCTGACCTTAGTATCATCTATGGCAGTGTTGTCCAATCTTTTCTGCCTATTGTACCCCTTGGCACCTTCTTCTACCATTTCGTTCCCCATGACTGATTAAACTCAATATGTAGAATGACAGTGCAAATTATATTGAAATATTGCATAACTTGAGTGCTGGATAATAAACTAATATTCAGTATACAAAAGGAAAAAGACTAATGAAACAAATGCATTCAGTACTGCCATGCAATACAAAGTCCCCTACCGGATGATAACCTTATACTGTATATGTAACTGACCATGAGAGTAGATGGCTGGTTGTTCCACGCGACACACTGTCATGGTATGGGGAACAATTGTGTGAAGTTATATCAAAATCTGTTCAAGCATGTGGAAGTTACAGAGCAGACACGAATGTAGGTATGGCTGTTAACCCTTAAAGATCGTAAACCTCCCACCCTCACTATTCCCCCAGCCGCATTTTGGGTCCGATTTTTCAACTTTCGCCAAGGTAAATTCTGGTTTAATAGATTTCAAGAGCTTGAATTTACACAGCTGAATATGTATATTTCACTCTCATATGTCTAATGATTACCGCACTATCAACCGTCATAGATATAAAAAGTCACCCCTCACGTAAGGAAGAAAATATGAAAATTTTGGAAAATACATTATTTTCACCAAATAACCTCACAGAAATCACTAAAATTAATATGAATTATGTGTCTTGGCATGAAACAAGTTGAAGGAATGAGCATGAAATTAAAAAGAAAAGCAAAAAAATCCTGCTTTTTGTAGCCTGTCTACGATTGCCAGTATTAGGACTTTACCTAACATGGCCTGAAACTGACGACCATCAAACGTCAGTCTTTAGGGGTCAAGCATGACAGCACCTGACCTTGTCTGAGCCCCAAGTGTGACCTTGAGTTTGGGAGTAGTTGGCTGGCTGTTGCATGCGACACACTGTCGTGGTATGGGGAACAATTGTGTGAAGTTATGTTGAAATCTGTCCTTGCATATGGAAGTTACAGTGTAGACATGAAATTGCAGACGGAATGACATAATGATGGAACTGTGCAAACCTATAGTCCCCAACTGGTTTCACTGGTAGGGGACTAATAACATAAAAATGCTTGAAAATTACTTACACGTCAATGTGAAATGTGGGGTTGATGTTCACCGAAGATTTTTGCCATTCTGAGTAGTAGATAGGCTAGGCAGTAATCAAGCTTTGTTCCAGGTTTACATTTAGTTTGTTTCTCTGTTTTGACTTGATAACACTCATTGCAGAGAAAGATGCTTCACAAAGATAGGTAGACCCAATGGGCTGAAGGTTTTATCAGCTCTAAAACTGCATTAGGGTTGAGCTTTCAAATACCAGTTTGAGGCCACGGTCTGAACACATTTCTGACAATGCTTCCTGAATGCAAATGGGAAGCTTCTTCATATCATTTTCAGACAGGAGGAATGGATTTCTAACCCAATCCAGCTGTACAGATCTCTCATATATGTCAGGAAAGTAGGATTTAAAAGCACAGGTATAGTTAATCAAATGTTCCACAAAAACTGGTTTCACAGTCTCTTTTTTATCACTGTTACTGGAAAACTAAGCATCTGACAGAGAAAAACATGTAAAATCTCCCCAAGCATATCTCCTTCTACAACTCTATTTTCATTTTCAAACCACCAACTTTTTCATATAAGTTGACAATGTTTGTATCACTGCCCTACAGAGACAAATTAACTCATTCAGTCTGCTAAATATGTCTGCATGGTATGCCAGTTGTGCAAGCCAAGTAATGTTTCAAAAAATGTGGCAATAGGAGATCCGTGTTTAGATAAAACGGAGCCTACCTCATCTCACAACTCAATCAACCTGAAGAGTACCCTCCCTCTCAACAGGCTGCAACTCTGTGTGCAGTAATAGCTCTGTGTGCTCAGACCCTATGCTTTTGCACAGTCTGTGAAACAGGCAAGCGTTATGTGGCCCTCACTTTATAAAGTTGATGACAGTACTTTAACGCCATCATTCAGTGTCCCACACAACTCTAAACTAGTCCACTCCACATCAGGATTTTCCTTCTGAATCCATGCAATGAGTCCCTTCACTTTCCTGGTCATGGACGCAACAGTGTCTGTACACACACTAATACATGATTAGCAACGAAGCCCTTGTTCAGCAAAGAACTGATTAATGACACTGAAAATGACTTCTCCAATTGCATGTTCTAATTTTTTGCAAAAAAGTACATGTTCATTTATATCATCTCCATCAATGTGTCTCACAAATGAGACAACTTGAGCCTGTCCACTGATGTCAGTCGATTCAGCAAGCTGAAGTGAAAAAGACTGGCTTGTTTTCAGCTTATTCACAATTTTATCAACAATATCTGTACTCATTTCGTTTACCCTTCGAGAAAGAGTTTGGTGTGACAAAGGAACAGCCTTTAGTTGGTCAGCTGCCTTTTTATCTGGTATTTTTTCAGCCATCACAACTGCAGCTGGCAATATCAGTATTGGCTTTTAGCTTTAACAACTAATAAAGATACAGCTAAAGATGCTTCCAGAGCTTTGCTTGATCTTGTGGAGGCTTTCTTAACTGTTGTCTGGGAACACTTAAAATCAGAAAGTTTTCTTTAAAAAAAAAACTGCAGGTTTGCCAACATAATAATGATGTTTTGTGTGAAGGTAATATTGGAGGTGAGCTGGTTTCATACTACTGTTGGCCAATCTCTTCCCACAAAAGAAGCACACAGAATCCGGAAGATCAGAGTTCACAGAAGTAAATCCAAAAAGCACATAATCTTCCTTTGTATTGCCGATATTTAGGTAGGTCTGTTTTCTTTTTCTTCACAGCTGTTTGATTTCCTTTGCTTGCATTGCTGTTGCAGCTGCTACAGCTATCACATTTTAACCATCTATCCATATTTTATGCTGTTAGAGAAATAACTACGTCTGAAAGCTTACATGTGAATCTGAACAAGAGATGTCCACACTTTCACTCCTAAGACTAAATTGAGCCAGCGGGATGAATTCAAAGAAAACATAGAGACAGGATGCTGAATAAAGTGGGACTGAGGGTTATATTGGTGTAGATGTTGATAACATACCAACACAGTAAATTCTCAATTATCTGTTGTCACAATAACTGGCTCAACGCAATATCCGTAACCGAAATGGAAAGCAACCAGTGGTCCTATGCAATATCCAGCGATGAGGCGTATAATCTGGCTCAGACATGGGAGCTAATCAGTGTGTGGGAAACCCCACAATGTGCCAGCCAATCAGAATGCATTGTGGGAGCAGTCCACCCGGCATGCCGAGCATATCGTCACTCTCATTCTCTTCCATGGATCTCGTACTGTGAAGATGTATCAATCCGTTCTGCTCTTGTGGCCATGTGGTGGCAAAGCCCTAGTGCTGTAACTTATTCTGTGGCTCCCATGCCTTGCTCATTGTTACTGCAAAGCTTGTGGCCTCTCAGTGCTTCATGTCCTAGTGATCCTGAAAGCAGCTGTGGCTCAGTGGGTTAGAGCGCTCCGCTCTGAACGAAGGGTCGGAGGATCAAATCCACCCAAGGGTCATTGGTAGACATCAGAAAGGGCATCCGGTCATAAAATGCTACACGCTCCAAACCAAAGTCCTCTACCCAGGGGCAACGCCTTAGCCCTTATCCAAAAAAGGGGTACCTGGCGTAAAACTCACTCTCTCTCTCTCTCATTACTGCCACTAGACCACACAGGATTACGTGCACTGTAATGTACTGCATGGTGTACAACTTAACCCTCCACTGATGCTAATATTAGGTGATTATATTGTGCACTACATACTGCATTACTGTACTGTAACAATACTGTACTCTACTTTATGATTAATCTTCGTCTTTTATTCAAGGGAAAATTTCAAGGACAGAGGGCTGAGACAGTAACGCATTATCCGGCTTGACATCAAATGTTCGGCCGATGGGGTGGTACTATACAATTTCTGGCATTCTGCAATAACCAGTGTAGGAGCTTGCTGAATTACACTGGATAATTAAGAATTTATTGTATATTGGTGGAAAGAGAAGGAAGAGGATGATCACAGCATGAGAGGGAGACAGGTATACAGTATTAGAACACGGTTAACTAGAAGGCAGTTCTGTTAGGGAGTTCCATGGAGAGACAATGCACTGGAGATGATGACATTTCTCCTTTAAACAGTAGTTAAATTTTCTGCCTCTTTCTCAATCTATATTTTACTTATTACATTTCTTTTTTTAAGAGCTGGGATTTCCTTGCCAGTTACACAACAAGTGTGGACTGACCCATAAGCCTGAGTGGATATCTGGGCAGGTCATCTTCTATGGTGTCTAGACAAGAGATGTTCACACACTGCATGTCATCACTGCTCCCCTCGGCCCCAAGAGCTGCAAGGTAATTTATATTTTAGACCGTGATAGCTAATGCTACTCCCATTCCCCACTGTTTTTACAAATTACTCAATTATCCCAACTCAAAGTGAAGGTACAGAGAAACTATGGTATGATGATTTAAACAATATTATTCCATCCATCCATCCATCATCCAATCCTATGTCACCCCCATGAGGAGTGTAGGAACCCGGGGCAAGGCAAGTTGGTCCTGACATTTAAGATGAGAGTGACCAACCTCACTCATCCCTGAGTGGCATTACCTGGGCAATAAACCCCAACCACCCCTTGGATAGAAACCTACACAGACTCAATCCGATTGGAACACCTTAATTACCCACTAATCACCAGGCACCATAATTTGATTATATGGTTACCACCCACCATAGTAAATGGTTTCCTGGTGTACAGGAAACCATTTGGCTTGTCACTCAGTGTTGAAGCAGAAGGAAGAGGAAAAAATGAAGAAAAGAAAGATGGAAGAGGGAGTGTAATGTCACCCGTAGGCAGAAGAAAGAGGAAAGAGTGAAGGAAAGAAAGACAAAAGAGGAAGGATGGAAGAGGGGAGAGGGCAGACACCCAAAACAGCACTACATCGAGTGAGTGCATGGTGAGAGCCCCCACCTACCACTAATAATAATAATAATAATATTAATAATAATAATAATAATAATAAAAATAAAATATAATAATAAAAATGATAATAATATTAAATACTAATACTAATACTAATAATAATTATAATAACAAAAATAATAATCATCATCATCATCATCACCATCATCTAATCCTGTGTTGCCCCATGAGGAACATAGGAGCTCGGGGCTAAGATGAGGGTGACCAGCCTCACACATCCCTGAGTGGGATTATGTGCACAATAAACCCCAACCAACCCTTTGATATGAACCTGCACCAGCTGAATTCAACTGAAACGCCTTAATTACCCACTAAACTACCAGGTGCCATAATTTGGTTATATGGTTACCACCCAGCATAGTAGTTTCCTGGCGTACAGGAAACCATATGGCTTGTCACTCAGTGCAGTCACTGGTAAACAGAAAGAAGAGGAAAGAATGAAGGAAAGAAAGACAGAAAGGGGAGGAAGAAAAGAGGGAAGGGAGGAAAAAGCAGGCACCCGAGAGCACAACAACATCGAGCGAGTGGATGGTGAGTGCCCCCACCTACCACTAAATAATAATAATAATAATAATAATAATAACAATAATAATAATGAAAAACACAAAATATGATAAGCCTGTCAAAACTTAACCTAACCTCCATAAATAATTTGTTTTGTCTTATCTTAAGGAATACAGCATCTAGTGGCATTACTGCATTACAACTGCCTAACACTATGAATCAGTGTACAACAACATCTCAACATTCATAGAGGATGTGTTGCTTAAGCCCAAAAGTCCAAGGGGTCATACAAGCTAAGCCCTTCCCATATGCATTTTATTTATATATATATATTTTTTTAGTAGGCTGTTCTCAAGCAGTTACAGCTCTGTAACTACAGAACTTTCAGCTAATGATCAAAATACTCACCAATCCTTCCTCTCTTCACTTCAAGAGTCCCCAGGTCTCTTGATAGTAGTGTTGCGAAGGTAGAAGGTGATGAATGGAGGCAATTTGAGGGATGGCAGAAGGCTGTGTCGTGAGCACGCGAGTCGATAGGTGTGGCTTGCAGGCTGCATACCTGCCTGGGTCAAATGGAGAATCCCTGTTTGCACTCGCTAATGCTCCCCTTTGTCCCACTTGGACATGACACTCCTATCCACTGCTCTCTGCCACTGTCACATGAATCATCATCCCTTGCAAGCATGGCAAAGAGAGAAAAGAAGTTCCAAGGCATATTATACATTACTTGCCTTGAAAGGCCACGTTTACATTCTTGCGAGTAACTTTTCTGTTCTGTTAGATCACTTCTGTTATCCCTGAAATTGTTTTCTTACATCCATAGTTGTCTTTATTTTCTAAAACACTAATTTAGCTAACTTCTTACTTCACAACAGGCATATCACAAATGTATATACTGATGGTTATTGTTTGCTTTGTTTCATTTATGAAGGATCCAAGATGCTTGCATGCATCAGCCTTGGTCACCTAATGGCAGCTCTCCATGCTGCTAGATCTCCTGCACCCTCCCTATTCAGTACTTGATCCCTGAGGTAACACTCTAAGACCTCTTCCAAGGTCTTTTTCAGTCTTCGTCTCATAACCCCATCTTCAATGTTCACACTTTTCACTTTCTGCATCCATTTGTCATCCCATTCTCTCCACATCCCCACACCATCTCAATCTACCCCTCCTCATCACAACACCAATACACCCCAGTCCCATCCTTCCTCTCAACTCTTCAGTCATAACCTAGACCCCCAAAGATTCATATTCATGGAAGCACTGCATATCCACCTAATCACTGTCACTTCTGTACATTTCAGCCTACGAATATCCTCTTTCTTTACTGCCCAGGGCTTAATACCATACTGCATTACACTCCCAACACATCCTGCATGCAAAGGTCACTTGGCACACAGAAAGAGCCCTCTCAATGTCAGACGAGACAACAGCTCCCTGAACTTCTTCCAACCTTCCTTACCTTAGCCACAGCACTAGTTCCAGCCCCCCCTCCAGCACCTAACATGTCTCCCGATTAACAAAACTATTCCACACACTCAAGAGACTCACCAACAAGATAAATCCTTTCACACTTGACAGCCTCTACATGCTCTCCCTGGCACACCACACACATGAAATCACCATTACCTCACAGTCTACCTTTAATACCACCACATCTCTTATGCACCCACTTATCACAAACACTGCACAAGAGGGAATTACTATCCATGCCCTTGTGGCAAACCACACATGGCCACACTCTCTATTCTTTGACAGTATTACCACCAACCCTAGATACCATCACCTTTGTTGTATCTACATTTACCCTCAAGGAAACCATTTACTATGCTGGGTGGTAACCATATAACTGGGGTTTCTGGCCGGGTTAAGTGTCCCCCAGATACCTCTATCTAAAATCACTAAATTATGGCAAACGTTTTGGAGTGCCTCAGAGGGCCCAATACTTGCCCAGGGCCCCAACCAAATGGGCAGATTTGCATGGCCATGTGGAATGTGAGAGGTGTGAATGAGGAAAGTAAGAGGGTGAAAGTGGTGAATGTCTGATGAGTGCAAGATATGCCATGATGGCACTGTGTGAAATAAAGATGAAAGGGTGTGAAGTGGAGGAGTGGGAGAGTGTAAAGTGTGCAAGGTCGGGCATAAATGGGCAAGGAAGATGCAAGGAAGGAGTTGCTTTCTTGATGAATGAAGTGTGGCAGAGAGGAATGAGAGATTACAAATGTGTCAGCTCGGGATGTATGTATGTCAAGTTCATGTCTGAGAAAGTGAAAGTGGCAGTCACTGTAGCATATGCATCGTGCGATGACAGAAGCGAGACAGAAAAAGACAGGTTCTGGGATGAGCTGGATGAAGTAGTAGGAGAAATGCCGACAGGTTATAAAGTGATTCTAATGGGTGATATGAATGGAAGAGTAGGCACTAGTCCTGGGAAGGATATCTATCTATCTATCGCCGGATGCCATAATCCCGTACGGGGTGGCCGTTAGTCTTTGAGTTAGTTATTTTACAGGGAGGGGCACTAACCCTCTGCCAACCCACTTGCTGACATGTAGGGAACACGTATGGGTTGGTTATATGGTTACCACCCAGAGTTGTTAATGATTTCCTGGCTTATAGGAAACCATTAGGTTTGTCACTCAATGTAAAGCCACCTGAAATGGAAAGAGGAGTAATAAAATGTGACAGAAATGATGGGAGAAATAGGAACAGAAGAGAGCAGACAGAAAAAGAGTGATAATGGTGAAGGCAGAAGTATGCAGCACAACATCAAGTGAGTAGATGATGGTGGGAAATAGGAAGAGAGGGGACAGACAGAAAAAAGAGTGATAAAGGTGAAGGAAGAAGTAGGTAGCACTACATCAAGTGAGTGGACAATGGTCGCCACCACCTACTACCACTGGGAAGGATATAATGAATAATTATGGAGTACCAGGAGAGAATGATAATGGGATGCAACTCAAGGACATGTGTCAGGAAAGAAGGTTGTGCATTTGTAATTGTTATTTTAAACACAAAGATGCGTATAAATATATGTGGTATAGAGAGAATGGAGATCATGTTGAAAAGGAGCCTGACTGATTACGTGATCGTAAAGAAATCAATGCTGGGTAGTGTTGCTGATACGAGGGCAGTGAGAGGAAGATGTGGTTTGTCAAATTATATGATTGTTGTGTGCAAGATCAAGCTGAGAGGAGTGAGGTGGACCAAGAGAGAGAGGAGATGTCAGGGAAAGAGACTGAAAGTCGAGAAGCTAAGGGTCAAAGAAATGCCAGATGAATACAGGACTAAAGTAGGAGAAGAGTTAGAATCAGTGAATTGGAATGAAATGGATCTGGTCAGCTTGTGAAATGTGTATAAGAACTGCTTAGTTAAGAATGCTAAAGTGGTGTGTGGTGTGGCAAGAGTAACAACAAAGAAGAATGGTATGGTATGGTGGGATGAAGAAGTTAAGAGAGCAGTGGAGGAAAAGATGAAGAAGTGGCTAGAGTTCAGCTGAAATAAGAAATGAATATATTGAGATCAAGATGCAAGTAAAGAGACTTGTGAAGAGGAAAAAGAAGGTGAATGATGATCTAGGAAGAAAAATCAATGTAAAGTACTCTGAAAACAGGAAGTTATTCTGGAAACAGGTGCGGAAATGCAGATGTGGCAGCGGAAATGCAGATGTGGCAGCGGAAATGCAGAAGTGGCAGTGGAAAGAAATGTGAAAGTGTGAAGGATGTAAGTGGTAGATTATTAACCCATGGGGATGAAGTAAGGACCAAATGAAACAAATATTTTGAAAGTCTGATGAACGGGAATGGAGAGAGCAAAGCGACTGTTAACATGATTGGTTTTGGGGGTATACTGAGAAGGAATGCAGTGCCAGGAAATGTGACACTCGCAGAGGTGCGGAACGCTGTGAAGTGGCTGAAAAATGGAAAAGCAGCTGGGGTTGATGAGGTATATGCAGAGATGATTAAGTGTTGTGGAGAGGGCAGAATGAAGTGCTTGTTGGAGATATGTAAGAAGGCATGGATGAGCAAAACTGTGCCAGTGCAGTGGAAAAGGCAGTGACTGTACCCCCGTATAAAAGTAAAGGTGAATGAAGTGAGTGCAAGAATTTTCATGGCATAAGTCTATTGAGTGTTGTAGGGAAGGTATATGGAAGAATTATTATAGAGAAAGTAAGAGAGATAACAGAAGTCCTAGTAAGTGACGAACTGGATGGCTTTAGGAGTGGCAAGGATGTGTGGATCAAATATAGGAAACTTGCACGGAACACGTGGGTTTCGTTCCTACCGTGCCGTGTTAGGTGCGAAATCGCGTATATTTAAACTACTCCATATTTGGCTCCCTAGACCCCCCTAATGTGTTGTTTTGCTGTTATCTGTCACTGGTAATCACTAGAAAGCACTTTAAGTAGTTAGAAGGTTTATTTAATGTTATAACTCACAAATACAGTACTCCGCAGCAAAACTTCAACACACAAATACTGTACGTAAACATAAGGAAACATTCCGACGCCGATCATAGGTAATCATATAAATCAGGTTAACTGGTACCAGGGCTTTATTTAATGCTTTATCTTTTTTGAGTGCTTTAACTTACAAGTACATACCAGAACAGTACATATTTAACTTAGAAATGCAGTACTGTGGAAAAGCTGTACAGCAAGTCTTTAACGAACAAACAAAAAAGGCAATATTCCGACGCCGATCATGGGTAATCATATAAATCAGGTTAACTGGTTACAAGGCTTTATTTAATGCTTTAATTGCTTACAAGTACATACCAGAATAGTAAATATTTAACTTACAAATACAGTACTGTAGAAAAGCAGTACAGTAAGAGTTTAACGAACAAACAAAAAGGGCAATACAGTATTCTGACGCCGATCATGGGTAATCATATAATTCGGGTTAACTAGTTACAAGGCTTTATTTAATGATTTAACTTTATTTAAGTGCTTACAAGTACAGTACATATGAGAACAGTAAATATTTAACTTACAAATACTGTACAGTACTGTGGAAAAAAACGAACATATAAAAAAGCCAATATTCTGATGCCTATCAGGTAAACTGATTATAAGACTTTATTTCTTGCCTTAACATTATTTAACCCGAGACGTCCCATCGACATATGGGTACGTTGCAACATTTTGCATTTGCCAGTCTCGTCGACGTACTGGTATGTTTTGCAATTGCAAGGTCCCTAATTTGCACAATTTTCAATTTTCGAGCGTGATTTTTCGTATGTATACACGGGACACCTTCCTCTATTCCTCTACAAGATGCCAAGCAGGGACAATGCCTTACACTGCATAACCTCCCCCCCCCCCCCGCACGCCAATGTCTCGGCAATTCACCTGTTACCAGTGACCTGGCCAATAAAGACATTCAGGGCCAGGGTGATTTCCCAATCGATGACAATGTGGAGGACAAAGTTTACATAGCATTAGAGGAAGAAACAGTCAGAAATGATGATCAGGTAATGTGGGAAAAGAAGGTCACGAATGGTGATGAGTTAGTGAGTGAAAAAATGCTTATAATGCCTATATTACTGTTTGAAAACCAATATATTCTTGTACTACATATAAATTCGTACCAAATAAATAAATAAATACCGTTTAGGAGTGGTGTGGAATAGTTATCCTCCCATAGAACTCGTTTTCTTTGCAGCCAGCCTGATAGAAAACCCTGTAAGGTTAGGAGGTACTCCTACCTGTATCGAGTATTTTAAACCTCTATGAATTTTCGATGTTTCTCACCAAAAGGGGAGGTTTTAGCCAAAAAAAAAATTTTTCCGAAAATGGTCGGGACTGGGGTGTGTGGGAGGTGCGAAAGTGGTCGGGACGTGACAGGTTAATAGTACTTTAAGTTGCACATAAACTTACCAGAACAGTACAGTACTGTAAATATTTAACTTACAAATACTGTGCTACTGTACTCGGGAATGTCTCACTCACTGAATAATTTCCCGCCTAGATCATCACGTAATCAAAACAAACCGCGCGCTGCGGTGACGTTCGAGGATTTGATCTTTCAAAGGCCTCTCCTGCGTTAATTTGTAGTTTTCATAATGGTTCTTTAATCTTACGTTGTCTTATATGTATCCCAGCCCTTACCATGTATAATTGCGAGCGCGTTCCGTGAGATCGTGTTCCGTGCGAGTTACCTGTACTTGCAATATGACTGATAGTTAAGAAGTCACTGCATGATAGTATTGTGATCCCTACCCTGATGTATGGAAGCGAGGCGTGGACCCTGCAAGAGGGGAACAAGTCAAGAGTGAGAGCAGTAGAAATGAGTTACTTGAGAGGAGCATGTGGAGTGACATGGAGGGACAGGTTGACGAATGAAGAAGTGAAGGAACATTGTGGGGTGGATATGGATGTGGTTGAGAAGATTAGGAGAAATACACTGAGGTGGTTTGGACATGTGGAGAGATTGGAGAATGAAAGACTGACTAAGAAGATGTATGTAAGTGAGGGAGAGGGAGGGGTGGACCGAGGATGAGGTGGAGGGATGGAGTTGAGAGGTATATGAGGGAGGGGGGAGTGAGTTGGGGGGAGGGTAGTCAAATGGTGGGTGACAGAGTGACTTGGAGGCGTTTTGTCTGCGGCCACCCTTTGCGGGATTAGGGCGTCAGGCTATAGATAGATAGATGACTGATAGTGAAGAACGTGTGTGAGAAGAACTAAGGTATTTATGGCATTTATGGATTTGGAAAAACCATATGACAAAGTAGACTGAGAACGACTGTGGAAGGTTTTGCGATGTACGGTGTAGATGCTAAGCTGCTAGGTGGTGTCAAGAGCTTTTATGATGACAGAGAAGCATGTGTAAGGGTAAATGGGCATCTAAATGATTGGTTCACGATCAATGTGAGCAAGCAACAAGGTTGTAAGGTTGTGCGATGTCCTCAGGGTTGTTCAATATATATACTGTACAATAATCCCTCCAATATCCGATGTAATACAGCCAAAGGCATGTCCGGAAAGTGGGTTTGTCTGGATACTGGGACCCTGCCTCCTGGACTGGTACTTAGGGACCCTAACCCGGCCTAACTTTGAAAGCCACCTAAATAACTCCCTACCGGACATGCATAGCACATATTTAAGACCCCATTCACACAATTAAGGGACATAAAGCATGAAATAAATGAAAAGGAACCAGAGAATGCGGAATTAGAAGTGAGAATGGAAAATATTTAGCAGTGTACAAGGTACTTACAGCACGTCCATGGCCATTATGAAGATTAACTTGCCTCATCTAAGGTTCTGGCAACAATGAAAATGCTCTTGAAGCACATACAGTAATCCAGTGTTGTGTTGCACTTAAATCTTTGCACTGTGAGTTATAATTGTTTGATATTGCACATTCTGTTCTTAATTGCGCCATGCCAGTTACAACTGCCAGTTTGCACTCTGCACTTAATCCTTTGCACTCTAAATTCTAATTTCTTAACACTGCACAACACTGTAAATTCCCATGTAGTCTAGTGGCGAGGTATTGCGGTTTATTCACCGTTTATTCACAAAAACGAGCACGTGCGGCATCCATTGTGATGAGCACCTAGTCAGGATGGTAGTTAGGCGAAACTGGGAAGGGGAGGAAGGAAGGAAGGGGCCGCAGGTAAACACAGCTGTTCGGCACCATGCACCTAGTTCAGATTATGGGTGAAAAAAAATATCAGATTTTTTTTTGGATTTTTTACGTTTTTTGGCCATTTTTGGGTCCTGAAGGCCCAGGCCCAAAATGTCCGGGGAAGTGGGGTGTCCGGTTATTGGACATCTGGATATTAAAGGGATTACTGTATATATCTCATCCCATCTCTCATCTCATCAGCCGTTTGAGTGTCCACTGCAGGACCGGCCTATCCCAACCGATGTGGGGACGATACAGCCAATGTATCTCTAACAAGTGGCTTAGGCTGTCTGGTAGAGATTGTATGTAGAGTGAGAAGTGCTTGTAAGTGTACTTGTAGTGTTGGAGTGGCTTTGCATGTGTGTGTGTAGTCTGTGAACCAAGTGTAATTGGCCCGCGCAAGCCGACTGGGTGCAAGCATACTGTATAGTATGCGACACTGGTTCAACCAAAGCACCCCTTGTGTCCGCCAACACAGTACGTGGCCAGAAGAACCCTCCCAAAGTTTATCACCCTGGCGGGGCGCGAACCCTCATTCTTCAGTGTACGAAAACGCACACTTTACCACTGTACCATAGAGGCTCCACTGTATATACATGCATATATATATATATACTATATATATATATATATACAGTATGTGGATAGGGAGATGATAGAAGTAAAAACACATGAGCAATGGAAAGAGGGATGGCATTGGTAATGAATGATGATGGATAGAATATCTCATATTTGTAGTAGTAGAAGCAGTTGTTGTTCCCTAGGAAGTCTGGCCAAACAGCCCTGAGCCCCTAAGGAAGACCACAGCCGAGACCGGGCTTTCCCACAGAGCTCTCATGGAGTGTATGTTGTGTTGTTGGTGCAGGCAATTGTGTGCAATGCAGTCTTCCATAATATGCTTAATAATATGGGGAGCTGCGTTGCATCCTGGACAGGCATCAACGATGGAGTCATCCAACCTCTTTTGATAGCTCAAGAGGGCTGGATGATGCCCACATCTCAGCCTGGCCAGGTGGACCCTGTCCTCATGAGGGAGGTAGGATTCAGGAGGGTGGATATCAGGAGGCCATGCATGCAGCTGTGTGTTGTCTTTGAGTCACTGAATGGAGCGGCAAGTGATTTGAGCATGGATATGCTTCTGGAAGCTGTTTTGAGGCGGTCAAAGGGGCAGAGGTGACAGTACAGTAAACCCTCGATAAAATGAACCCTTTTATAGCGAACTTTGGATATAATGACCCACCATTTCCAGACTGAACTTCCGCCGGATATAGCGAGTGATCGAAGGTCGCTATATCCGGCGGAAATTCGCTCCCTGGCATGGTAAGCGTACTGTAACAGTACTATATTACATTATAGACATTGTACTTATGTGTATAACTTCATACAGGATGCTGTTTACTGTATATGTACTGTATAAACTACATAAACCATTGAATTCTCCATGTTAAACTTCATAGAGTAAGTTGTGGTTGCGCACGTAGGACCGAATGACTCCACAGATATAGGGGCCTTGGGTCGGTAATCCTTCAGTTAAAAACGACCGTCGGATATAGCGAACTTTCGGATATAACGACCCACCGCTCCCCCCAATTAGTTCGTTATATCGAGGGTTTTGTATTTGTGTATGATATCATGTGCTGGGTGTTGTTTTGATATTCTCTGGCATGTGTGGATGTGCTGCCACATGGTGTAGTGGATGACGTGGGTTTGTGGAGGTTGCAGCAAGAATTTGTGTGCCTTTCATGTCTAAATGACTGGGGACTTTGGTTTCTTGGTGTAGGTGGTCTGTAGGTGTAGTAGCTGTGCAGCCTGTGATTATGTTTAGGGCCTTGTTCTGTATGGTCTGTAGAGTGTTGCAGTGTGTTTTAGTGAGGTTAGAAGCCCAAGAAGGGTTTGCATAATTCATCACTGAACGTATAATTGTATTGTTTGTAAACTGTGATGGTGGTTTCTTTGTTGTGTTCAAATGTTGTATAGGCAAGTGACCTTAGGGCATTGAGTCTTGGTGTTAATTTGTTTTTAATGATTGTGATATGTTGTTTAAATGACACTGAAGTATCGTATGTTACACCATGGATTTTGGGTGTGTGTGAGTGTGTGGTAGGGAGGTGTTGTTTATAGTAAGGTATGGAATGTGACTATGTTCTGCTGTCCAGTTTGTGAGAAGGGTCACTGTAGATTTGGCTGGGGCTATTGTGAGTCCATTTGTGGTGAAACATTTGTGTAGTGTGCTGAAGTAAGGTTGGAGGATGTGTGCAGCTGTTTGCATTTTGGTGTGTACATGTAAGTGTTATGTTGTATGCATAGGAAGCTATATGTATATGTGGTGTGTGGGGTGTGGGTATGTCATGCATGTATTGGTTAAAGAGTGTAGAGGACAAAACAGATCCTTGAAGGACGTTGTTTGTGAAGTTTCTGATGTTTGAAGACTGACCGGCAAATGTTACACGTGCACATCTGCCTGCTAATTGTTTGACAGCCATCTTTTTGTGTTATTGTGCATGTGTGTGTTGAATATTTTGTTTGTGAGGTTGTGGCAGGGGATGGCATCAAATGCTTTGCTAATGTCTAATGTGACTAGGAGTGTTCTGTGTGGCGGCTACCTGAATCTATGTCATCAAAAACTCTTTCAGTAAGGTCTGTAAGAAGAGTGTTTGTGGAGTGTAGTGGCCTAAAACCATGTTGTGATCGGGCTAGGGTGATGTGAGGTGTAACTAGTTGTAGTACCAGTTGTTCTGTGACTTTGGATGGGGGTGCAGAGCAGTGTGATGAGACAGTGTGAGGAAGGTAATGTGGGGTCTTTGTTGGGTTTGGGGATAGTGATGATAATACCATGCTTCCTGATGTTGGGTATTATGTTGTGTGAGCAGCTGTAGTTTGATATGCTGGTGAGTGCTTGTGTGCCTGCGGTCCAAGGTGTTTAAGGTGCATGTTGCTTATGCTGTGTGGGCCACAGGCAAGTGGGTACTTGAGATTGCTAATGATGTGCTTGGTCTGGCTGTAAAAGAAGGGTGCCAAGTCTGGGTCTGTTGGGAACTGTCTCTTGCGTCAGATGACACATCGGTCATCACGATGGTGGTTTAGATGGCCGATATGTGAAAAGTGATTGATACGAGTGTTTGCTTGTTTTTGTTTGAGGTTATGGTGTCTGTTGTTGTAATGGCAGCATGTGATTGTGGAGTGTTGCTGTTGGAAAGTGTGATGCTGCTCAGTCTTTTTTAGAGTCTGGTGGTGTTTGTTTTGTGATTAAGTGTTTGTAGATATTTATCCCAATTTAGTGTTTCCTGCTCTGATATTTTATTATTTCTCTGAATGTTGAGTGCTTGTATTTGTTGTGCAATGTCTTGTGTATGTGGTGTTGGAGAGTGTTGTAGTTTGTTGCGTTGACTGATGAGGCTTTGAAATTCTGGTGTGAAGTTGGGATTGTGTCTCTTTCTGTTGCTCTAGGGATGTGTCCTTTGTCTGCGTATTAAATAACTCCATTGAAAGTGTGCACAATGGTGTTGATGTTTGCGATGGGTGTACTGTTTAATGTTTCAAAGTGTTGTTCTGTGTCAGTTGTGAAGGCCTCCCAGTTGGCTCTCTTATAATTAGTGTACATGTGTCTATGGCCAGCTGGGCTGATTCTGGTTTTGGTTGTCATGATGACTGGGAGGTGGTCAGAGCCAAGGGTTTTGACCAATCTCCAGGATGTTGTGGGGGCGAGGTTTGGGGAGCAAAAGGTGATGTCTGGGGATGATGGAATGAAGAGGGCTTGGCGTAGGATATGGGTATGTTGATGGAGATTGCTGAGGATGAAAAGATTATCTGTTTGGGATTGCAGTACCAGCCCTCTGTCTGCATCAGGGTTGTTGACATGCCAGGCTGACGCCTTGGCATTGCAATCACCATCCAGGATGATGTTAGGTATGATAGGGATGGGGTGTATTTGAGGAGAGTAATTGTGTGGTATTGTGGGGGATGATTGGAGGTGAATGTATGTATTGGCGATTGTTATGTGTGATTTGTTGCCAATGCATATTTTAATTGACTATTTCTGTTGTGGTGTCATATGGAGTGAGAAGTGATTTTGTGTGTGCACTAGTATCTGAAAAGCTGATGGATTGGTGTACCAGGGTGATGCGTCCACCGCCACTGCCATCGGCCAGGTCTTGTCTGATGGTGGTGAAATTATGAAATGTAGGTGTTTTTTGTGTTCTGCGTAGATTTGTTTCTTGTAAGATGGTAACGTGAATGTTTTGTCATTTGATGAATTGTGTGAGTTCTTGTTTTTTGGTGTTTATGACATCTATATTTATCTGAAGAATGTTAATGCTGTATGTACAATGTGTGTTGGATGCTGCTGAACAGGGGGGAGGTGTGGATGTGGGTGGAGGAGACAAGGTAGGAGAAGGTTGTGATAGAGATATGGGTTGTATACTGATGATGTAGTGCTACTTGCAAATACCAGACAAGAGCTTGGTAGACTAGTGCAGAGTTGTGTAGATGTCTGTGAGTGTTGTGCCTTGAGAGTAAATGTAGAAAAGAGTAAATTGATAGTTACCAAGGGAGAAGATGACCCCAGTGTGATGTTACAGTGAATGGCGATAGACTGGAATTGGTGAGAGAGTTCAAATACCTGGTACAGTGATAGAAAAGTGAGGAAAAGTGGAAAGCTGAGTAACACATGGAAGGAAAGTAGCTGGTCTATGAAGGCCTTGATAAAAAACAGGGACTTGAGTGTTGCAGCTGCACGAAGCTTACATGAAGGAGTGTTAGTGCCAACTTTAACATACGGATGTGAGACTATTGTGTGGCATGAAAATGAAAAGTCAAGAGTATGAGCAGTGGAGATGGGACTACTGAGGAATGTATGTGGAGTACAGAGAGTGGAGAGGATACGGAATAAAGTGATTCGTGAAAGATGTAGAGTGAGGAAGTCTGTGAACACCAAAATCATAGAGTGTACTGTGATTGTTTGGTCATGTGGAAAGAACTGATGACAAGTGTGGTGAAAAGGTATATCTGAGTGAATACTAAGGGGGAAGGAGGTGAAGTAGGCCAAGAGGAAGGTATAGGGATATAGTGGATGAGTGTGTGAGGATGAGAGGTATGGAAGTTGGTGAGGCTAAGGGGCTGACAAGAGATTGAGATGGCTGGATGAATTTTGTCCGAAGAAGTGCATAACCAGGGATTTGGCACCCCTTTTAATGTGACAGCGTTCGGAATGACTCTACCAGAGAACGTAGAGAAAATTTTGGGGGGCCTATCTGATGGAGCCAGGATTCCATGGGCTTGAATGATGAGTGAATGGAATCGTGGCCCATTGATTTGGGCAAACTTAGGCTGTCTGGACACTGCCTCTCCTCACCCTGCCTTAGGGTGGGAAGGAGGTCCGCATGTTGATGATCATGATGATAATGATGATACTCTCGTGTCATTGTGCCCCATACCATCTCTCCACTTCCTAAATCTTTCTTCAACTTCCCTTTCATTCTTTGTAATCAACAAATCATCAGCATTCAACATCTCCCATGAGAGCCCATTTCTGAAGTCATGTGAGAGGGCTTCAAGCACCATGATAAACAACAAGGGGCTTACAACTGACCAATGATGCACATCAACATTCACAGAAAACTCATCATTTAAATCTCCACTCACTCTCACCTGGGTGTGAGTACCCACATAGGCTATATAGCCATAACCACTCTAAACAGTGAGTCCTCTATCCCAAGCTTTCTGACTGTCCGCTTCACCACGTCCCTTGGGACTCTGTCAAAGGCTTTCTTCAAATCAAGAAAAACAAAGTACAGATCCCTTTTCTTTCCTATATATTTTTCCTGAAGCTGTCAATCAATGAATATGGCATCAGTGGTCCCTTTGTCTGGTATAAACTCAAACTGCATCTCATCAACATTCACTCTTTCTCTAATCATACCTTCTTGAACTCCCTCCATAACCTTCATTCTTTGGTCCAAGACTTTTCTGTCTCTATAATTTCCTCTTTCCAAGACATCACCCTTGCCCTTGTACATATTTGCAATCACACTCGCACACTCTTCAGCCAGTCATTGGAGGCAACACACTCATATATATTCATATTTATCTAATCATTAACTAACCCCACTCTGTGTTTCCCAAGGCCTTCAGCATTTCAACAGTCAACCCAGACACACCTGCTGCCTTCCTCAACTGCACCTGGCCTATTGCCCTGCTCACAGTAGCAAAGTCAATCAAAGGCCGAGGGCCAAACACTGGATCGGGTGACTCCAAACCTTCTCTGTTCCAATCAAACTCCTCATTCAGAAACCAGTTATAATGCTCTCTCCAGGCTTCTTTAATATCCTCACCGTTTACCATTATCTTTTCAATATTCTTTATGCAAAGATCACCTGTGAGATCCCTGTTTTCCCTGTTCAGCTCATTTTCCACCTTAAATATTATATTCTTCCTTTCAACTCTATTTAGGTTATCTGGTAAAAGTGTCTGAGACTCAGACTTTGTCTTGTATGCCTCTTTTCTAGCCTCGTGGTTGGCAGCCAAGTATTCCTCTTTGTTACCAAACTTTTTCCATTCTTGGAAAAAGACTTCTTTCCTCCTTAACTGCAGCTTCTACAATCTCATCCCATAACCATGTTACTGTAATTTAAATCTTGCAGATCTCCCTTGTCCCTCCACACACTGAATCAGTAACTCTCAGGAGACTGTTGTTGAGAGTTCTATACTGTTCATTAGCACTTCTGTCAACAGCTCCCTGTTCAGCCATCACACTATTCGTCTCCCTACAGAAGGCATCCCTTACTGCTTGGTTTTTCAACTTCCTTATTTTCCTTCTAGGCGCACAGGTCCTCTTCTTCACCACCCACTCCTTCAACCTTAACAGCCATGTGTAGGTATGGACCAATGCAGAAGAGGGAGTGGTAGGTCACTGGGTGCTGGTAGGAACCACAATTGTTTTTGAGACACAGTCTGAAGTGGTTGCCAATTGAGCTTGTCACCAAAAGTTCGGGCATGACTCCTCCCACCCAAGGCAAACATACCTCAGTCGTCTCTGTGAAACTGCCAGGTGTAGGACAATTTTTCTTACGCCTCTAATCCCATTCTGTTCCTGCCTCAAGTGGGCACCTTGTCTCAACCATCCCTGCCAAGCCTCTTTCCATGGATACTAGGAAAGGACTCAGTGATTGTGCCACAGGGCATGCCTTGGACACCACTGTGTCTAGTTATCTAGTAATGGAGAAGTTACCATTTTGAAAGGAAGCCAAAATCGGGGCCGCATGCACACATACTGCTTCGTGTGCCAAAAATTACTCTTCTCCATCACGTCCTCACTCACTGACGCAACAACCTACAGACCTGTGGATATTTTCTTTCGCAAGAAGAAGAGTTGTTGAGTAGTATGGTCTTTAATTCGTTTCCCTAACTACTTTAGTTTCTGAGACATTAAGGTTTGAAAACAGGCTATTTTTGGAAAAATGCCCATAGTGAAAGAACGACTGTGTTATAGACAGCCCAGCATTTAGGGGATATGCACCATGTCACATATCAGTAATCTGTGATGCTGCACACACTCTTCACTCCCTATAACTTTAACATCTTTTACCAACCTCCTATCAACCCTCCTGACCAGGATATAGTCTGGCTACTATTTCCACCGGACTCATAGGCAATCGACCTACTCTTTCTCTACCTAAAATGTGTGCTGCACACAATCATGTTCACCGCCTCCCCAAACTCGAGTATCCTTTCCCCTTCCGTATTCCTCGTCTCACATGTGCATCCCCCATGCACACCTCCATATTGAGATGCTTCACCCACATGACCATATAAGTGTCTTCCCCAAACTACAATCTCATCCTCCTCCATACCATTTACTACACATATTAAGTCATCTCAGAATCTATCTTTCTCTACATCATCCAAGCCAGCCTGTGAAGCATACATTGATTTTAATGAAATTGACAGCCTACTGAACAAAACTGTAACTACTATAATCCTTCTATTCACCAGAATTATTCATGATGTTCCACCAATGATTCCTTAACCAGCACACCCACACACCCATACCACTGTATCCATCTGCACTTCCCTGCCAAAACAGCTTATGTCAACAATCCCTCCTGACAATCACTCTGGCTGATCCACCCCTGTAACTAACCTCCTGTCCACAGCCAACATCCACCTACCTTCTACTCATGGCCTTGGCTACTTCCCCCTCTCTACCCTACAAACTAATCACATTCCATGATGCCACTTGATCCCCTTGGGTGATTTACTCAGGTTTGCACTTATCTTTGATTTTCCTTATCTTCTACATCTCACATATACATTTTCCTACAATCTTACTTCACTAAACAAATATCAGTTTTTGTAAACAATTATTCTCTTCACTGAATCTTTCTTTATTTTTGAAAGCACTTATTTAACTAATTTTTTACTTCAAAACAAGCTTATCATAAATATATAAATTTTTTAATATTGTAACACTTATCTGTAGTTTTCTTTATCATCTGTACATACAGTATGTATATATTTTTTCTACATTCTTCCTTCATTAAATGAATATCAGTCATTCTTTTCATAAACACTTGCTCTCTTCAATGAAATTTTATTTCTCTAAGCTGCTTTTTTTAGTCTTATGTAAAAATTTACACTATATATGTTACAATTCTCCACACACCCATGAAGTGTCAGGCTGGGGCAATGTGGATGGAGGTGTGAGAATGGTGAGGTGCAAATGCTACGATGGGATGGAAACTGGTGGGACTGTAAAGGGTGGCCAGCACATGTCATTTTACACTCTATGAAGTAACTCCCATTCTCGGATATCATCTTTCCATTCGATAACGACGACTCTGTCACCTCTAAAACTCCATCAGTCTAACTATTATTCGTCCTCTCCCTTGCATGAGTGGGAGGCAAGGCAGGGGTGAAGGTGGTGGGGGCCAGGTAGCCACTTGTGGTGGCTGGCAAATTGGACTATGTGGATTCGGAAATCATTGCTCCTACCCCTCCTGCTTCCCATGAAAGACTGGCAGTGTAGCTCACCTGCCTCCTATAAACCTACATCACACACTGGGCATTACAGTTAATGGGCAGGCATTTGAAAGCTGGCAGGGAACACAAAGCAACTATCGCTGTCATCATAGCCAACCAGAACACCTGTTTTATGACAGCCATGGCCAACATCTGAGGATTAGTGGTTAAACATATGAACATCAGGGGTAGGGCTTTTTTTTTTTTTTTTTTTTATGTGTCCGACTCTGGGCATAGGCTTCACAGCCTGCTATCAAGGCCCAGCAGTCCTCCTACATACCATACACCTATACATGTCACCACTTCGGCGCTAACACCCACCGTCCATATTGAATACATGCTAGGGCTGTCTCATACAGGACTGGTGTATTGGTATTAGCGGGGGTATTTTTACGACATGTCGGCGGGTCTTCTGGTAGATCAGTAAAGTGTGATTTAATGAAATTCAAATCCTTAAACTGTTCCCTGCCCCAGCCGGGATTTGAACCTGGGCCCGTTAGGACCGCACGCCACCTCTCTACCGATTGAGCCACCGCTGCAAGAGGTAGACTGAAAAAGACCTGAGATGAGATCATAAAGTGTACCTTGAGGGATATGGGACTGAATAGGGAGGCTGTCAGGGGTTGAGCGGCATGGACAGCCGCCATTAGGTGACCATGGCCAACGCACGCATGTTGGAGTCTTTATAAATGATACGGTACGACTTGAACGTAGAATTTTGCAAGTAACTTGCTTGTTCTTCTCAGATGGTCCCCCACATAATGTCTATCTGTCAATTTGGGTTCTAAAATCAAATATATTTCCAAATATTAAGTACTGTTAATCATAGGCTTAAAAACAAGTGACATTCTCCTCCTCTTCATCATCATTACTCTTCACAAGCTCTTTCAGGTCTTCAATAACACAATCTTTTACTTGCATCTCCAACAGCTCTTCAACTTCTTTGTTAATCTTCAAAACTTTCCCTTTCAACTTTATGTGCCATCTTCACAATTTTCTGAACTTCACCTTTGATGGAAGGAAATCTTGTAAAAGTTGTTAAGAACTTCACTCCAAAGAGATTTTTATTTGAGGGGGCACTCACCATCCACTCACCTGATGTAGTGTTGCTCTTGGGTGCCTGCCTTTTTCTCTCTTCATTCTGTCTTTCCATCCTTCCTCTTCCGTCTTTCTTTCCTTCATTCCTTCCTCTTCTTTCTGTCTATGGATGACTCTACACTGAGTGACAGGCCAGATGGTTTCCTGTACACCAGGAAACCATTTACTACACTAGGTGGTAACCATATAACCAAAAATATGGCACCTGGTGATTTAATGGGAAATTAAGGGCGCTCCAATCGGATTGAGCTGGTGCAGGTTTATATCCACGGGGTGATTGGGGTTTATTGCTCATGTAATGCCACTCACGGATGAGTGAGGTTGGTCACTTCCATCTTAAATGTCGGGACCAACTTGCCTAGCCCCAGGCTCCCATGCTTCTCATGGGGCAACACTGAATTAGATGATGATGATTTATATTTACGTGTCTGATTCTGGGCATAGGCTTCACAGCCTGTTCCCAAGGCCCAGTAGCCCTCCTACATACCATGTACCTCCACATGTCACCACTTGGGCACTAACACCCACCGTCCATACTGAATACATGCTAGGGGCTGTCTCATACTGGACTGATGTAACGCTCTTAGTGGGTTTTTTTTTACATGTTGGCGGGTATTCAGGTAGATTAGTAAAGCCTGCTTTATGAAATTCAAATCCTCAAACTGTTCCATGTCCCAACTGGCATTTGAACTTGAGTCCATTAAGGACTGCAGGTCACCTCTCTACTGATTCAGCCACCATTTTTTTTGCCAATAAACACTGATGGTTGCTGTTTTCAGTTCAACCAATGATTTTCTAATGCTGCTTATACAGTCATCAATGTTATAGGACTTCCAACCCAACACTGCCACACATCCAGAGTACGATCTCATCCATCACCTGGCAGATTCTGCCAAATGCACAATGTGTGTAATATGCCTTGAAGGTGGATATTACTCCCTGCCTGAGAGGCAGGATAAGTGATGTTGTACTGGTTACATAAACACAACTTCAACATTTGGGTGTGCAGATTCTAATAATTTTTGATGACCTGGAGCATAAAAAAGACCATGAAGCTTTGTCTTTTCTGCTTATGGTACTTCTCAGCCTCGGGAACAAAACAGTTATGGAACAAGTCCAAAAAAAACAGTTTTCCAGTCACCCAAACTTTCTTATTACCTCTACAGAACACCAAAAGAAAGTTCCTATTTTTACTTCTGAGTGCCCTGGGATTTGAAGAACGGTACAGCATCAATGGTTTAATCATATGGCCAGCAGTAGTGCTGCACATCAGAAGTGTTACCAGATCCTTTGCTGCTTTAAAACCAGAGGTCCTTTTTCTTCCTTAGAAATATAAGTGTATGTGGGGACCCTCTTGTATTAGAAAGCAGTTTTGTTAACAATAAAGACCTGTTCTGGTGTATAGCCTTTCTCCTCAACCAAATTCTTTGGTGCAGGTATGAAAGCTGCTGCTGCACCATAGACTGTGGCAGCTGCCAAACCTCTCTGTCTCACATGCAGTGAAAATATTTTTCTAAATTTATCAAACCATTTCTTACTTGCTTGGAAGGATGTAATGTTGCCTGAACAGCCACTAATTTTCTCCTTAAAATGTTCAGAGAGAGCTATAGCTCTGTCACGTATCACACTTTCATCAAATGGTATATTCCACTGATTTATATCCTTGATTCAGACTCAGCACTTTCTCCATCTTTTCTGTGGCTTCCTCAAAAACCTATTGCATTAGTTTGGCATTTTCAGGACCACAATATGCAACACAACTCTTGATTTTCTTTCAATTTACGCTTAATCAAATGTACGTTAGACTCATTCGAATAACATCTTGCTAACAGCTGATGCACCCATGCTGCTTCCAAGCTTCTCCAATGCTTCAAGTTTCTGTGCTAAAGTCAAAATGTTCTTAGCTTTCACTGCATCAGGCTCACTAGCACCAGTTTATTTCCTTTTGGGAGGCACGAGAGAGGCAAAGTTGCTTTATGTATAGACACAAAAGCTTGCTGGGATTAAAAATAGTAACCTGACCTAGAACGAATCCAGGGTAAGAATGACACATGTGCCACCTGGGAGAGGCGATGCACATGCCATGATGCAATCAGCACTACCACTTGGCATACTTTTAGAAAAAATTCTATCTATCTATCTATCTATAGCCCGACGCCCTAATCCCGCAAAGGGTGGCCACAGACAAAACGCCTCCAAGTCGCTCTGTCACCCACCATTTGACTACCCTCCCCACAACTCACTCCCCCCTCCCTCATATACCTCTCAACAACTCCATCCCTCCACCTCATCCTCAGTCTGCCCATCCCTCTCCCTCCCTCCACCTCACCTACATACACCCTCTTAGTCAGTCGTTCATTCTCCATTCTCTCCACATGTCCAAACCACCTCAGTGTATTTCTCCTAATCTTCTCAACCACATCCATATCCACCCCACAACGTTCCTTCACTTCTTCATTCGTCAACCTGTCCCTCCATGTCACTCCACATGCTCCTCTCAAGTAACTCATTTCCACTGCGCTCACTCTTGACTTGTTCCCCTCTTGCGAGGTCCACGCCTCACTTCCATACGTCAGGGTAGGGATCACAATACTATCATGCAGTGACTTCTTAACTTCCATACTCACCTCCCTATTTCTCATCACTGCTTTCAGTGAACCAACAACCTTCCTTCCCTGCTGAAACCTTTCATGCACTTCATCCCACAAAGTTCCATCCTTACTCATCACACTCCCCAAGTACTTGAATGCACTCACATTCTCCATATCCTCACCATCCAAATTCACTGTACATTCTGTGACTTCATTCCTCTCAAACACCATAACTTTACTCTTGTTTACATTAACTTTCAGCTTCCTCCCCCTACACACTGTCCCAAAATCATTCACCAAACCTTGCAACTCCCATTCATCTTCACTCAACAATACTGTATCGTCAGCAAACAGCAACACCGGAATCTTCCAAATCTCACCCTCATTCATTAAAGCCACCCCCACATCCACTGCTCTATCTTGCACCTCCTTTACAACCCCATCCATGTATATATTAACCCCCGCCGTCCCGGGGACGTACTTCCATGTCCTCACGTTTTGTCACAGCTAATCCCGGGGACGTACTTCAACGTCCTGCAATTGCAAGGTTCATAATTTCCACAATTTTCAAAATTCGCGGGAGATTTTCGTTTCGCCCGGGTACCCAAGCCTCCCCTACCTGCCGCCAGGCGGGCAGTGTCCTAGACCCCGCGTGACCCGCGGTCGCCCTTGTCTCGGTCACTCACCTGCCAGCAGTGACCCAGGTCAGACATGGCGCGGAAAGGTCTCTCAGATGAGGAAATCGCATCCATCCTGGAAGCCTTCACTGGAGACAGTGATTCTCCACTCGATGATGATGTTGTGGATCGCGATTACGTCCAGCCAGATGAAGAAATAAGTAGCAGTGATGAGGAGGTCCCTTCACCCCGAAAAACGCGGTATGTGACATACCGTAAGGCAAGGGAAGGCCAGCCTGCTCCCCAACCACGTGCACAGCTATCTCTCCATCACGATTCTGATCAGGACGAGGATGAGGACGATGAGGATGACAGAGGCCTAGGACGTGATATCGTCGCGTGGCTGGGAAAGGAGAAAATATCACCACGTGGATCAGAAGGTGGGGCGAGACGACACCTAAGGTATGGTCAAAGTACTTTGTCTGGGGAAGTGGCAAGTGGTGTGGTGGGATTGCTGGGAGAAAGGGAAAGTGTTGTGGCGGCAGCGCGGGGTGAAAGTGAGAGTGGTGTGGGGGTAGTGCGGGGTGAAGGGGCCAGTGGTGTGAGGGAGGCAGCACGAGCACGTGGTGCTCGTAGGCCTAGGGGAGAGGAGGTTGAGTCACTCCCCAGCACTTCTTTCGCCCCTGAATATTCCCAAACTTCCTCCCCACAGCCCCAGGATGTGGGGAAAGGAAAGAAAGGGAAGGGAAAGCGTAAAGGAAAAGGGAGAGGGAAGAGAAGTGCGAGTGATGAGAGGCGCCGCTCTCCACCTCCCCAACCTCCCCCACCACCCTCACCTCCCCACCCTGACGAAGGGGACGATGGTGATGTGGCTGGAGACGGTGGTGTCACGTGGAACTGGGAGGATGGGAGTAATTTTACTCCCATCATTCACCCTTTCACTGAGGAGTGGCGGTCAGGTTGCACGGCTCCAGGTGTAAATGCTGGGTCGTCACGGTTAGATTTTTTCAACTTGTTCTTTGGTGAGGCGTTTGTTGGGCGCATAGTAGAACAAACATTTTTTCACAATCCCAGCGCCTTGAAAGTGAACGTTTAGGAACCACAAGCAAGCATGCAGAACAGTATGACTATCCCGTGACTATTTCAGAGATGTTCCTATTTTTTGCCCTGGTAATCTTGATGGGTGTGGTGAGGAAAAATCAAATTCCTGCCTACTGGACAACGGACCCAATCATCCTCACACCTTTCTTTGGAAAGGTGATGGGTCGTAACAGATTTCAGTTTATTCTCGGCCGCCTCCACTTTTTTGATGCAGATGATCCAGCCAATGCAAATAACACCGATAAAATGAGGAGAATTAAGCTGGTATTTGATCATTTACGGGAAATGTTCCGCTCCTCATTTTATCCCTACAGAGACCTCGTCATAGACGAGAGTCTTGTGTTGTGGAGAGGCAATATTTCCTTTAGGCAGTACATACCCAGCAAAAGACACCGTTTCGGGTTCAAGATCTTTGTTATGTGTGACTGTAAGACTGGTTATGTGCAAGACATAGTCTTGTACACGGGCGCACAGACAGATATAATAGAAGATCGGAGTATAGGACTCTCTGGGGCCGTGGTGAAGACAATGATAGAAGAGTACCTTCATCGTGGTCATGTGTTGTACCTGGACAACTGGTACACTAGCCCTCTCCTCGCTAGGTTCCTCCACCAACATGACACCGGAGTCTGTGGTACAGTCAAGAGAAACCGTCGCAATATGGTCAAGATAGGGAGGAAACTTGACAAGAACGAAGTGGTTTTCTTCCAGGCCAATAACATCCTTGCAACCCTGTGGAACCACAACAGGGAAGTTTGCCTCCTATCAACTGTTCACAGCCCCCTGATGCACTGCACAGACTCCGTGGATCACCGTAGCGAGAGGAGGCGCAACGTATGGAAACCAGAGTCTGTACTTGCCTATAATCTGAACATGAGGCAAGTTGATCAGTCAGACTCGATGATTTCAAGTGTTGACTGTGCCAGGACCACGATGAAGTGGTACAAGAAACTCTTTTTCCACTTGCTCGACATCACGGTCCTGAACGCCCACTACCTGCACGCAATGACCACCGGAGTATCCGAGACCTTTGAGGGGTTCGTGAGGGAGCTGGCACGTGAAATAATCGCCCAGCATGCCCAGGACAGACCCCCACACCGCACCCGCGCCCCCCGTGCTGCTCAGACTCCCCTACGTCTTGCAGGCCACCACTACCCCAGCGCAATCTCTTCCGAACCAAACCGTCGTAAACCCCAGCGTTGCTGCCATGTATGTAGGCACTCGACAGTCAGACCATCCACGCAGAGAAAAGACACAAGATACGAGTGTGTTGAGTGCAATGTTGCGTTGTGCCTTCAGCCTTGTTTCAAGGAATATCATAATTTCCTACACTACTGAAACTGTGTGGGAAGGCGAAATGACGCTCATGATAATGGTAAGGCCAGTCAGTAGGTGCTAAGTCAAATATAAAGTTGAAACGGGTGTTATTTTTTCAGAAAAGTAATGTATAAGATGAGAATTAGTGTAAGTGGAAAGAATTGTTATCAAAACTACACCCACTGTGTAAATCTGGTCAGTAAATATGTGATAGCAAGGAAATAAAGTGGAAACGGGTGTAATGTTAGCATGAATAAAACGTATAAGTTGAACATTACTGTAAGTTGTCATAATTGATGTCACGAGTACACCTACATTCTGGTCAGTAAGTATGTGATAGGAATTATATACAGTGGAAGATGTTGTAATGTTAGTAGTAAGGTATTTTATAAGTTGATTACTAGTGTAAGATGAAACAAATGATATCGCGATAACACTCCCTGTGTAAGTACGCGCAGATATGACGCTAAGTTCCATCGTACGTTCAGAAATGATGTGATATCAATTATATCAAGTGTTTACATATGCAATGTTAGTGTAGAATTATTATATAAGTACAAAAATAGGTTGTAAGTTGAATTAGTTGTCATAGCGACTTCACCGTGTGTGTTATTATGCGCTATTATTACGCTATATATTTACGTAAGGCCTGAAATAATCTCAAAACAGTTCTATAAAGTTGAAAAGTGTATAATAATATTAGAAAAGTATTATGTAAGTAGAAAAAGCACAATAGGAGTTGAAACAACAGTCACAGCGAGTTCACTCACTACGTAAATAAGCGCTAACATTACGCTAAATGTTATCAAAAGGCCTGTGAATACGTAAAAACAGTTCAATAAAATGTAAAATGGTATAATGTTATTGTAGAAGTATTATGTAAGTAAAAAAAATTATATGTATCATGATTTTAGAATGTTAGCGATTCATCGTGACCAAGTTGGCCGATTTTGCTCGTTTCGCATGATGGTACAATGCTTATTTCTGCTCTATTTTTGTATAAAATCCAATATACTCTTTTATCACATGTTTTTATGTTTGTAATAAATTCATTTCTACTTACTTTCATTGGTTTCCCAAACTTATAATACCATAGAAAACGTTTGAGGCTCACACCACCTAGGGAGAACACGGGGCCAGGTGGGACCAAGGCATACCTGGTTAAGCTAATTAGGGACCCCAGGGACCACTTTCTTTGCCACTGGCCATTGTTTCTGACCAAAAGCGAAAGTTTAAGCAAAAAAAAAAGGGTCGAAAAATGGCCGGGATTGAGGGGTACCAGTGGTCGAAAAGTGGCCGGGATTGAGGGGTACCAGTGGTCGAAAAGTGGCCGGGACGGGGCGGGTTAAACAGCCATGGAGACATCACACAACCCTGTTTTAGTCCCACATTGAGATCAAAGAACTCACTCAGTTCACCATCCACTCGCACCGTAGCCCTAGCTCCTTCGTACATACTCTTCACAGCACTCAACAATTTTCCCTCCACTCCATATATTCTTAATACCTTCCACATACCTTGCCTATCTATTCTGTCATAAGCTTTCTCCAAGTCCATGAAGGCAGCATACACTTTCTTTCCTTTCCCTAGGTACGTCTCCACTAAACATCTTAGAACAAATATCTGATCTACACACCCTTTTCCCTTCCTAAATCCCCCTTGTTCTTCTCCAGCTAACTCCTCTATCATATGCCTAACCCTATCAATGAGTATTCTACCATATATTTTACCAGTCACACTAAGAAGGCAAATACCCCTATGGTTACCACATACTTCTCTCTCCCCTTTTCTTTTGTATAAAGGAACAATTGTACCTGATATCTAGTCCTCTGGAACCCTTCCCTCTTCCCAAGCCAATCTACACAACTTCCATATCCACTCCACAACAATCTCACCCCCATACCTCAGCATTTCACCACACACTCCATCTATTCCTGGGGCCTTTCCCAACTGATCATCTTTATTGCTTCCACCCCCTGGGGGTAGAGGGGATTTTCAAGAATACTCCCCCAGTATCCCTGTTTGTCGTAAAAGGCAACTAAAAGGGTTTGCAGAGGGTTAGTGCCCCTCCCCGGAAAACAACTAACTAGAAAAACAAACAAGAAGTCTCGGACAAGGACTGACCAAACGATGACGACCCAGGACTGGACAAAGGACTTGGTAATGGCTACGTGGAATGTAAGAGGAGCGAATGATGAGGTGAAAGAGAGAGAGATTGTCCAGGTGCTTGAGGATGCAAAAGTGGATGTATGTGGAATGACTGAAACAAAATGGGGAGGAGAACGTGTGAGAGAATGGGAGTATGGATGGGGTACATGTGCAAGAGTAGGTGAGAATAAGAGGGCAAAGGAAGGAGTATGTATAGTTGTGAGTAAAAGATGGAAGAAGAGCATAAGACAGTATGGACCAATTGGGTCAAAGATTGTGTGGGTAAAGTTGAAAGTTGGAATACAAATGTGGGCGATTGTGTGTGTGTATGCACCAACGCAAGATCGTGCTAGCAGAGTGAGAGAAGAGTTCTGGACAAATATGGAAGTGTGCATGGAAAAGTTTGGAAGGAATGAGAGAGTGTTTTTGATCGGTGATATGAATGGTAAAGTAGGGAATGTGAAGGTGGATGGAATAGTTGGTGAGTGGGGTGTGCCTGCTGCGATAGATGAGAATGGCAGTGCATTAGCGGACATTTGTGCTGGGAGGGGGTTGGAGATAGCCAATACCCTCTTCAGGCATAAAATGATCCACAGGTATACATGGCGAGTGATGAGAAGGGTGGGTGGTGAACTGAATGAAAGGAAGGCAATGATTGATTATGTGTGTGTGGATGAAAGGATGCATAAGATGTGTAATGGATGCAAGAGCTTATAGAGGTTGGGGGAGTGGACTTTCTGACCACTACTTGGTGGTGGCCAGAATTAGGATACAAGTAAGAAGGAAGAATAGAAGAAGGGAAACACGAGAGGATGGAGTAGTTGCAAGGAGAGTGGAAAGGTTACAAGAGGATGAGAAAAAGGCAGAGTATAAGAGAGAAGTGGAGGAACAATTGGGCAAATATGAATTGGAGCAGATGGGGGACGTGGAAGGTGTGTGCAGGATATTTACAGAAGAAATATGTACAGCATGTGATGTGGTGTGTGGGTTGAAGAGAAGACGGAGGGGGATGCAAGGAACAGTGTGGTGGACTGAAGAAGTGAGACAGGCTGTGGCACAAAAGAAGAAAGCATACGATGAATGGATGAGAAATAGGGGCGTGGAAGAAGTTGAGAGGAGGAAGAGAGTTATATATAGAAAGAAAGAGAGAGGCGAAAAGATTAGTAAGAGAGAGTAAGAAGAGAGTGGATAAGGAATTTGGAAGGAATTTGAATGTAAAGTGGAGGGACTGTAAGAAAATGTTCTGGAAAGAGGTGAAGAGAGTAAGACAGGGTGGATGTGAGGTTAGCAGGGGAGTGAAAGATAAAAATGGTAGATTACTAGTGGAGAAGGGAGAAAAAGTGAGCAGATGGAGAGAACACTTTAAGGAATTGTTGAACATATAGGATGGAAGTAATGCGAGTATAAGTGGCTGGGGAATGGCTGGGAGAAGGAGGGAGGTGAGAAGACAGGAAGAAATCAGTAGGATAGAAGTTGTGGAAGCAATGAAGAAAGTTAAACTGGGGAAAGCCCCAGGAATTGATGGAGTGTGTGGTGAAATGCTGAAGCATGGGGGAGAGATTGTAGTACAATGGATGTGGAAGATGTGCAGGTTGGCCTGGGAGGAAGGTAGAGTCCCGGAGGATTGGAAGTCAGGTATAATTATTCCCTTGTACAAAGGAAAAGGGGAAAAAGAAGTATGTGGTAATCATAGGGGCATTTGTCTTCTTAGTATAATAGGAAAAGTGTATGGTAGGATACTTATTGACAGATTTAGAGAAAGGACAGAGGAATTAGTAGGAGAAGAACACGGAGGCTTTAGGAAGGGAAGGGGTTGTGTAGATCAGATATTCATTCTTAGATCTTTAGTGGAAAAGTTTCTAGAGAAGGGAAAGAAGTTGTATCCGACTTTCATGGATTTGGAGAAAGCATATGACAGGGTGGATAGACAAGAATTGTGGAAAGTATTAAGAATATATGGAGTAGATGGAAAGTTGTTGAATGCTGTGAAGAGTATGTATGATGGTGCTAAGGCTGCAGTGTGTGTGGATGGTGAACTAAAAGAATTTTTCTCTTTGGAGGTTGGGTTGAAACAGGGATGTGTCATGTCTCCATGGTTGTTCAATCTGTTCATGGATGGGGTAATAAAAGAGGTACAAGGTAGGGTAGTGGATGTTGGAGTGGCCCTGGTGAGACAGGCTAGTGTTTGGAAACTCCCTGTACTGTTGTTTGCAGATGATACTGTGTTGTTGAGTGAAGACGAAGGGGAGCTGCAAGGCTTGGTGGATGAGTTTGGGAGAGTGTGTAAGAAACGGAATCTAAAGATGAATGTAGGGAAGAGTAAATTGATGGTCTTTGAAAGAGGTGAAGTCAGTGAATGTACAGCGAGGTTGGATGGTGAGGAACTGGAAAATGTGAGTACGTTTAAGTACTTGGGTAGTGTGATAAGTAAGGATGGAGGTTTGGAGGGTGCAGTGCTTGAAAGGGTACAGCAGGGAAGAAAGGTTGCTGGCTCTTTGAAAGCAGTGATAAGAAACAGGGAAGTGAGCATGGAAGTGAAAAAGTTACTACATGACAGTATTGTGATACCAACTCTAATGTATGGAAGTGAAGCTTGGACACTGTTGGAAGGACACAAGTCAAGAGTGAGAGCAGTGGAAATGAGTTATTTAAGAGGAGCCTGTGGAGTCACATGGAGAGACATGCTGACGAATAAGGATATAAAGGAGCGTTGTGGTGTGGATGTGGATGTGATAGGAAATGTTATGAACACACTGAGGTGGTTTGGCCATGTGGAGAGGGTGGAGGGTGAAAGACTGACGAAGAGAGTGTATGTGAGTGAGGTGGAGGGGGGAACAGGGAGGAGGAGGCCAAGGATGAGATGAAGGGATGGGGTGGAGAGGTATATGAGAGAGGGGGGTGTGAGTTGGGAGCAGGGTAGTGAAATGGCGGGGGACAGGACGACGTGGAGGCGATTTGTTTGTGGCCACCCCAAACGGGATTGAGGCGTCTGGCAATAGATAGATAGAGACAGATACTTCTGCCCTACTGATCTCTTCCTCCCTCCTCTCATCTCTTCTTCTCCCAGCCATTCCCCAACCACTTATACTCGCACTGCTCTCACTTTCTACATTCAACAAATCCTCAAAGTGCTCCTTCCATTTCCTCAATTTCTCTCTCTTCTCCACCAACAATCTTATTATTCCTATCTTTCACTCCCCTACAATTTCCCCTTTCACACTGCCTTACTTTCTTTACCTCCTTCCAAAACCATTTCTAACTCTCCCTCCATTTCACACTCAGATTCCTCCCAAACTCTTCATCCACTTTCTTCTTACTCTCCTTCACCAGTCTCTTCGCCTCCCTTCTCCTGCTCATATACCTCTCTCCTCTCTCTCTCATCTTCTCCCCTACCTCTACTCGCTAACCATTCACTACATGCATTCTTCTTTTGTTCCACAGCTCGTTTCACTTCATCATTCCACCATGCTGTCCCTTGCACACCCTTGCATCTCCTCCTCACTCCAAAAACCACCTCACACGCTGCGCCTATCTATCTATCTACCTATCTATTGCCAGACGCCTCAATCCCATTTGGGGTGGCCACAAACAAATCGCCTCCAAGTCGCCCTGTCCCCCGCCATTTCACTGCCCTGCTCCCAACTCACACCCCCCTCTCTCATATACCTCTCCACCCCATCCCTCCATCTCATCCTCGGCCTCCCCCTCCCTCTCCCCCCCTCCACCTCACTCACATACACTCTCTTCGTCAGTCTTTCACCCTCCATCCTCTCCACATGGCCAAACCACCTCAGTGTGTTCCTCATAACGCTTCCTATCACATCCACATCAACACCACAACGCTCCTTTATATCCTCATTCGTCAGCCTGTCTCTCCATGTGACTCCACAGGCTCCTCTTAAATAACTCATTTCCACTGCTCTCACTCTTGACTTGTGTCCTTCCAACAACGTCCAAGCTTCACTTCCGTATGTTAGAGTTGGTATCACAATACTGTCATGTAGTAACTTTTTCACTTCCATGCTCACGTCCCTGTTTCTTATCACTGCTTTCAAAGAACCAGCAACCTTTCTTCCCTGCTGTACCCTTTCAAACACTTCACTCTCCAAACCTCCATCCTTACTCATCACACTACCCAAGTACTTAAACGTACTCACATTTTCCAATTCCTCACCATCCAACCTCGCTGTACATTCAGTGACTTCACGTCTCTCAAAGACCATCACTTTACTCTTCCCTACATTCACCTTTAGATTCCGTTTCTTACACACTCTCCCAAACTCATCCACCAAGCCTTGCAGCTCCCCTTCGTCTTCACTCAACAACACAGTATCATCTGCAAACAACAGTATAGGGAGTTTCCAAACACTATCCTCTCTCACCAGGGCCACTCCAACATCCACTACCCTACCTTGTACCTCTTTTATTACCCCATCCATGTACAGATTGAACAACCATGGAGACAAGACACATCCCTGTTTCAACCCAACTTTCAAAGAGAAAAATTCACTTAGTTCACCATCCACACGCACTGCAGCCTTTGCACCATCGTACATACTCTTCACAGCATTCAACAACTTCCCATCTACTCCATATATTCTTAACACTTTCCACAATCCTTGTCTATCCACCCTGTCATATGCTTTCTCCAAATCCATGAAAGCCGCATACAACTTCTTTCCCTTCTCTAGAAACTTTTCCACTAAGGATCTAATAATGAATATCTGATCTACACAACCTCTTCCCTTTCTAAAGCCTCCCTGTTCTTCTCCAACTAATTTCTCTGTTCTTTCTGTCAATAAGTATCCTACCATACACTTTTCCTATCATACTAAGAAGACAAATGCCCCTATGATTACCTATCTCTTCCGTGAATATTTTACATACGTCTTCCACCCCTTCCATCTGCTCTAGCTCATACCTTCTCAATCTTTCTTCCACTATGCTCTTATACTCTGCCATTTTCTCACTATCTTGCGAATTCTCCACTCTTCTCACAGGAGCTGTTTCCTCCTGCCTTCCCCTTCGTCTCCTCAACCATTTTCTTTGCAACTTTACCTTGGCCATCACTAAGTGATGGTCCGAGATTCCATTCCCCCACCCTCTCCACACTCTTGCATCCAACACTTGTCTTCTCATTCGCTCATCCACACACATGTAGTCTATCACTGCCTTTCATTCAACAAGTTCACCATACATCCTCCTCATTTTTTAAAATTTATAATTCTGAAGAGTGGTAGATGAGGGCACACACCATCTACTCACTCCATGTAGAACTGCTCTAGGGTGACTGTCCTTTCCTTTCCACTCTTCCTTCCTTCCTCATAATTCTTTCCTTCATTCTCTCCTCTTCCTTCTGTCTACGGGTGACTCTACCTGAGTAACAGGCCAAAGGGCTTCCTGTACACCAGGAAACCATTTACTATGCTGGGTGGTTGCCATATATCCAAATTATGGTGCCTGGTTGTTTACTAGGTATTTAAGGAACTCCAATTAGATTAAGCCCATGCAGGTTTATATTCAAGGGGTGGTTGGGGTTTATCGCTCACGTAATGCCACTCAGGGATGAGTGAGGTGGGTCACTTTCATCTTAAGTGTCAGGACCAACTTGCCCAGCCCTGGGTTCCTGAGTTCCTCATAGAGCAACACAGGATTAGATGATGATGATGATATAAATGTGAACATATGAGGCTACCTCGTGGACAGAAGAACTCATGGACATTCATCCTGTGAATGCTGAGGTGCTGGTGTAGAGCTAATAATTCAGTAACAAATATCATTTTGACAAATTGTTTTATGAGATATAAAAATACAATATTTAAATGTCTCCAAACTCTAAGTTTGCTCACTGACATATAAATTCCTAATTATATGATTAAAGTGGTGTAGGAAGGACAATATACAGCCATTCCACGAGTTTCGTAAGCGTTAGTGGACCAACACACCTACAAATAACAAAATGCTGCAGGTAATGAACATCCTTCTAAAAGGGACCCCTACAGTCATGATTTAATTACATGTACTGTATGTAATTACCTAAAAGAACCATTGTAGTGCCCCTAAAATCATCAGATAATAGAATCTACTTCCTTGAAGTAAATTTTCTGGTGATTCAATGACAAACCTTTTTATTCATCCATATATACACATTAAACTAATATATTCTGTGATTATGTAAAACAAAACTGGCAAAGTTAAAACTACAAAAAATCATGGATGACTGTATAGGGATTATGCCTTAGATGAACACCAGATATAAAATAAAATTTGTTTTCTTGATATGCATTAGGAAATATATACATAAAATACATGCAATAAATTCAGATGTAGCAATAAACAAGCAAATCACATGTAACAGGTCAGTTTCACTCATTTTGTGTTCAGAATTGGACTAACAATGGGAAAACTGTTTCTGGTACTGTAAAATACTATCACTTCCGTCCAGTATTTGAACCACATTCCAGAATTAACTTTATTTTTACACCACTGAAGTAATCTTATGTAAATCTAACTTTACCTCCTCACTAACGGCTTACCGGACTGATGAGTGGATGGTGAGTTGAGGTTATCCTCCTGTCTCTCCTTTCCCTCCTCCTCTGAGGCTCGTGCCAGAAGCAGCATCTCAGCCTCATAAGGGTCAGATGGCATCTCATCCTGAATTTTCTGGAAGATTATAATACAGTACAAGACAGCAATTCCTCACTGTATACAAGATGCTATCCAAATTTTCCGCAGCTCCTAAACAGGTTGTAGTTGCACGATGTGCCTCTAAGTGGCAATACTAACATGTACTGTGAGTCAGTGTGCCACACAGCGCGGAGCTAGGCAGACATGGGGATTAGTGACATTTGTTTGATTACTGTTGTGCACATAGTGAGTGTCTGGCAATTTTCGATGGATCTAAAAAAGGAACAGTGAAATGCATCAAATTTTCTGTGAATCTTGGGAAAAATGCAAAAGAGACCCTGGCAATGATTCAACAAGTGTTTGGTGAGCAATCTCTTGGTCAGAAAGCCTTACCAAGACCCAAAAAGGCCAGACAAGTGAAGTGCAACGTTGAGTACATGCTGATCATTTTCTTTGATTGTGCACAAAAAATTTGTCCCAGATGGCCAAGCTGTCAATTCCAACCTCTACAGTGATGTTTTGCGGTGACTGCGTGAAGATGTGAGAAGCCAACGCCCCAAACTTTAGCAAGACAACAACTGGCTGCTTCATCATGACAATGCCCCGACTCACAGCGAGCTCAACTTGGCTATCGTCCCCCACTCTCCTTACTCACCACCTGTGACTTCTTTCTGTTCCCCAAAAAGAAGATCAAGCTGAAAAAGTGTCATTTTGATACCAGTGAGGACATCCAGAAGGAATAGCTGATGGTGCTCAACACTTGTCGAAAAGGACTTCCGGGGAGCGTTCCAGAAATGAAGGAAGTGCTGGGAACAGTACATCAATGTGCTCGGGAACTACTTCAAGGGTGATGGCAGCCAATAGGAGCTATTGTGAGTTTTCAGTTTTATATAGCATTAGTCTAGAAAATTTTGGACAGCACCTCGTACAGAATGCGATCCTAAAAACTACCATTTAATGTGAAAAATGTGCTGTATTAAGTGAGAATTAGGTTGCAACATGAATGGCTTTTTTTTTTTTCTTTGATGAAGACGAAAGGAAAACAAATTAAACAAAAAAATAATCTCATACACCAGATTACAGGCATCCTCCATTCATAAAAAATCCACAACACTTGGACTTGACCTGCTGTAGGCTAAGGTTTGGGGGAAACCAATCTTGGGATATGTGTTCCAAAGAGAAGCAGTTTGAGGTATAAAGGAACTCTGATAGGCAGAAGTTCTGCAATATGGCAGTGTGACAGTCCCATCATGAGTGCTACCAGATGCCTGTATAGCATGGTGGAAGGTGTGGAGAGATGGCACAATGGACGCACCTTCATCTGAGCATTAGTGATAAAAGTATGTGTAAAATAATGAAAGCAGGGGGGCAAAAGATGACAGGCCAAAGGATGGGAGTTTGGATAACAGGGAATAGTGCCACACTGTCAAAAGCTTTAGAACTATAAAGGGCTACTGTGTGGGTTTCTCCATGTTGGTCAACTGACTGATGGATGGCATGAGTCAGGAGATTGAGTAGTAGTAGTAGTAGTAGCTGTTCCCTAGGCAGTCTGGCCGAACAGCCCCGAGTCCCTTAGGAAGGCCATGGCCGAGACCGGGCTTTCCCACAGAGCTCTCAAAGAGTGTATGTTGTGTTGTTGGCGTAGGTGATTGTGTGCAATGCAGTCTTCCATAATGTGCTTAATATATGGGGTGCTGTGTTGCATCCTGGACAGGCATCAGCAATGGAGATTGAGTATATCAACAGTGGGTCTTTCATGGTGAAACCCATACTGTCTGTCACTAATTAGGCTGTTGGACTCACGATGTTTAACAATGTGCTTATTAATGACAATCTCATACACTCCACCCAAAGCAGATGAGATAGCTATTGGTCTGTAGTCTGATGGATCAGAGAAACTTCCTATCTTAGGAAATGGGTGGATATTGGCATCTTTCCAAAAATTACGGAGTGAAAAAGTATGTACACCCATACCCCATTGTCCAGCGCATCGATAATCACTCGTGCTTTGCTAGATCAAACACAAGAAATAGGGGAACATTCCCAAAATCCGAACAATTTGAACGTCTGTCTCCTCGCTAGTCCGACATCTCGCCTCTCCAGTCTGACACCTCATCTCTCATTAGGTTTCAAATGAGGCTCTTCTGGTCCTCCCTGCCTCCCTCCATCCCCTCTCTTCTCCCATCCATTCCTCCTCTCCCCCCCATTCGTCCTCCATCCCTCACCACACTCAGCACTGCCAGGCATGTCTCCCCCCTTCCTCACACCTGGTTGTCTCCCTCTCTATCCCCCTACCCTCGCCCACCCCCATTTGTCTCCTGTGTTCTTACCTAACTGTACCTAATTGTTCTTACCTAACTGTATCTTTACAGGAATGTGTCAAGATCGTAATGTCTCGTGTATTAAATCATTTTTATCATACATATCCTTAAATTTATGAATAGTTTTGGCACACACTATTTCATTTGGTACTGCATTCCACTGATCAACTGCCCAATTTGGGAAACTAAATTTCCTTACTTCTTTATCGCCTCTTTTAATGTAGTTTTTTGCAGTGTCCTCTTGCTGATTCTTCCCCATAGGTTATACAGATATATCCATTTTGGCCTATTTTCTCTTTCCCTAAGATGCATTTACATAGCATAATCATGTCTCCTCTTTTCTTTCTCTCCAATAGTTTTGGTAGATTCAATTTCTCTAGTCTTTCTTCGTAGCTTAGATCCCTTAAGCTTGGCACCCATCTTGTAGCTGCCCTTCGTACTTTTTCAGTCTTATTTATGCATATTTTTGAGATGAGAATTCCAGACTACTGATACATACTCCAGGGTTGGTCTGATGAATGATGTTATTATCTTTCTTAGCATGTCTTCATTTATAAATGTGAATGCTATTCTCATATTAGCAAGCAGTGTGTACATGTTATTCTCACTGACGTGATCAGCCAAGATAGTCTGTTATTTATAATCACTCCTAGGTCCTTCCTCCTTTCTGATATGTGTAGGGTTGAACTTCTTAACCTATAATCCCAATCCGGTCTTTTTTCACTTTTACCAAACTTAATTACATGACACTTGTCCACATTAAATTCCATTTGTCATGCACTGCTCTATTCATGAAGTTTATTTAACTTGTGGATTGCGAGCCACAGCTCAGGCAGGGTAGCGTCGCGTTGCAAGCCGCAGCTGAGGCTGCACTGGCTGTGCATCACCGCTAATTACTCCACCCCTACGCAAACTTGAGCATGGCAATATGCAACGATGGAGTGAGAAAGATTTTTTTCTTTTCACCAAATGATTCCCTGGATGTTTATCTTCAAGTTTATAATAAACAAAAACAAAATATATATATTTTTTCTTTTTCATTTTTTCACTACTCCCCTACGTAAACTAATGCATGGTCCTATGCAATGATGGAGCGAGAGAGATTACAGTATTTTTTTTTCACCAGATGATGCTCTGGATGTTGATCTTCAAGTTATAAAAAAAAAAAAAAAAAAAAAAAAAAAAAAAAAAAAATAATTTTTTGCAAACCACAGGGTGGGATAGAAAAAAGGTAACTGCGCAATCCACTTGTAGTTCTCTGCAAGAATCTGTTAGTAGTTTTCCTTTGTATCTTTCCATCATCAGCAAACAAATTTAGCTTCCATTTCCAATGTTACTGTCTATGTCATTAATATATACTAAAAACATACACTAATTGGTGCCAGCACTGAGCCCTGTGGAACTCTGCTAGTCACTTCCCTCCAACACAAGTAATTTCCCCATAGTACTGTTCTCATTTCCCTTTGTCTGAGAAAATCCTGCATCCACCAGTACAGGCTGCCTTGGACTCCTCCCTAATGGTACAGTTTCCATAAAAGTCTTTGGTGCCGTACTCTGTCAAATACTTTCTTGAAATCTAAACAGATACTGTCCACCCAGCCTTCTCTTTTCTGTAATGTTTCTGTAACTCTATCATAGTAGTTTAATAGATTAGTAACACATGACTTCCCCTTTCTAATACCGAACTGCCTTTCTGTTATCATACTGTGTTCTTCTAGATGGTTTACTCAAACTTTTCTTATCAGCTTTTCAGGTATCTTATTTACAACACTGGTCAGTGATACTGGTTGGCAGTTGTGTGGATTCTGTCTATTCCCTTTCTTGAACAGGGGAACAATGTTTGCATTCTTCCAAAATCAGGTAGTTTACCTTTACTTAAGAATTCCTTGAATAATAAATATATTGGTCTACTTAACTCTTCTGCACATTCATGTAGCACCCAAACTAAAATTTCGTCAGGTCTATGTGCTTTTCCTTTGTCTAATTCACTTAACTCTTCTTGTACTTCTTTTTCTGATACTTGTATATCTGGTAATATGTGTGGGCACGCATGTTCCATATCATCTCTTTCAAAATTATTTTCTTCTGTTATAACTGACTGGAAATTTTTATTTAGTGCTTCACAAATCTCTCTCTCTTGTGTATAGATGATCCCCTTGTCCGTAATGGACTGAGTTTTATCTTTAACTTTGGTTTTGCTTCGGATGTACTGTAGCTGTAAAATTGCTTAGGCTGATCACTACTTCTATTTATAACATCTTCCTCAAACTGTCTTTGGGCTTCCCTCCATATCCTTGTATAATAATTTCTTGCCTGTTTTTTATAGCTGTTATATGCCCTCTCCCTATGGTGTCTTCTGTATTTATTTCACAGCAAGTCTCTTTTTTTCTTTTGATTTTTTACATTCTGTATTGAACCATTTCTTTGTTTTAATTTCAGTTTCTTTGTGCTGTGGGATGTAATATTGGACTCCTATTTCACAAAAATCACATATTTATCTATATATAACATTCATATCTTGTCCTCTAAGCTCCTTTTCCCAATCTATTTCTAAGAAGTACTTCTTCAGATCATGGTAGTTGCCTTTTTGTAGTTTACACTCTTTTTGAAAATGTCATTACTGGTAACTATGTCATATGCAATCCTGAAGTTGCAATTTAATACTGCATGGTCGCTTTTGCCGAATGGAGGGTGATACATTATACTGTCAATATCATTTTCATGCCTAGTAAATATCAGATGTAGTACTCATGGATCATCATGTCCTCTTTTTCTGGTGTTTTCCTTTACATTCTGTGTTAGGAAAAACTACTGCACAAGATCCAGGAGCTTTTGATCCCAAGAGCTTTCTTGGCTTCTTACATTTTCTTGATTTCTTACATTTAGAGTATTCCAATTTATATTTGTCTCTATCTATCTATCTATCTATTGCCAGACGCCTCAATCCCGTTTGGGGTGGCCACAAACAAATCGCCTCCAAGTCGCCCTGTCCCCCGCCATTTCACTCCCCTGCTCCCAGCTCACACCCCCCTCTCTCATATACCTCTCCACCCCATCCCTCCATCTCATCCTCGGCCTCCCCCTCCCTCTTTCCCCCTCCACCTCACTCACATACACTCTCTTCGTCAGTCTTTCACCCTCCATCCTCTCCACATGGCCAAACCACCTCAGTGTGTTCCTCATAACGCTTCCTATCACATCCACATCAACACCACAACGCTCCTTTATATCCTCATTCGTCAGCCTGTCTCTCCATGTGACTCCACAGGCTCCTCTTAAATAACTCATTTCCACTGCTCTCACTCTTGACTTGTGTCCTTCCAACAATGTCCAAGCTTCACTTCCGTATGTTAGAGTTGGTATCACAATACTGTCATGTAGTAACTTTTTCACTTCCATGCTCACTTCCCTGTTTCTTATCACTGCTTTCAAGGAACCAGCAACCTCTCTTCCCTGCTGTACCCTTTCAAGCACTTCACCCTCCAAACCTCCATCCTTACTCATCACACTACCCAAGTACTTAAATGTACTCACATTTTCCAATTCCTCACCATCCAACCTCGCTGTACATTCACTGACTTCACCTCTCTCAAAGACCATCACTTTACTCTTCCCTACATTCACCTTTAGATTCCGTTTCTTACACACTCTCCCAAACTCATCCACCAAGCCTTGCAGCTCTCCTTCGTCTTCACTCAACAACACAGTATCATCTGCAAACAACAGTACAGGAAGTTTCCAAACACTATCCTCTCTCACCATGGCCACTCCAACATCCACTACCCTACCTTGTACCTCTTTTATTACCCCATCCAAGTACAGATTGAACAACCATGGAGACATGACACATCCCTGTTTCAACCCAACCTTCAAAGAGAAAAATTCATTTAGTTCACCATCCACACGCACTGCAGCCTTCGCACCATTTATATTTGTACTGAAAAATAAAAAAATAATTAAATAATTATTTAATGTTAAAATAATTCTTTTGGATTCCTCATCCATTCTATGTAGTAATGTTCTTAAACTCTGAATTGCACTTTCTGCCAGGTCTTCATATTTGCCTCTTACACAAGTGTTTGTTTTGGGTGGCATATACAAATTTGTTACAATTACTTTCTCTTCAGATGTGTTAATCTCTAATGCAATCAGTTCTGTTTGTGAGGGTATATCTAGTTCTATTTCTTTGATATGTAGATTTTTCTTTGTTAAGATTATAATTCCTCCTCCATTTCTTATATTTCTGTCTCTTCTCCACATACTGTATTCCTCTAAGTTTAGGGTATCATTTGATATCTCGGGTTAATTTTGTTTCAGTTAGGCAAATAATATGTGGTTCCTTTTCTTTGGTATAGTCTTTCATCTCTAATAATTTTGACATCACTCCATCTACATTTGAATGCATCAACTTAACCATCTTGTTTACATACTTGCCATAGCTTAAGTCTACTACCTCCCTTCCTTTTATTCCCAGTTGGTTATATACCACTTTCATACCCGCAATCTAATTACACTAAAATCTCGATCTAACAGACTTCAATAGACAGGAATACGTTTTTATCGGACTCGAGGAGCTACCGGACTAAATTCCTGTATATCAGAAAAAGTCTGATAAAGCCAGGAGCAGTCTGGACTGCCTGACCACTTCAATTGTGTTCATCAATAAGGTAAATAAAAGACATGTTTATCAGTGTACAGCATAGTATTATCATGTGTATTACACCATTTGATTAATGTAGTGAAGTTATAACACAGTACAATACTGCACTGGTAGTCAAACCAGTTTAAAAACTGTTCATGTGATCTGGACTAATATCTGATATATCAGAAAAAGTCTGGATTAACAGGGGGAAGTTCAGATGTCGCTTTTATCGGAATTTTGCATTTTTTGGAATGGTTTGGGCCCCAATTAGTCCGTTATAGGGAGGTCTTACAGTATACTACTGTATACACATACAGTACGTACACATATATACAGTACAGTAATCCCCGTACTTTCCGGACGCCCACTTACCGGACATTGTGGGCCTGGACCTTCGGAACCCAAAAATGGCCAAAAAAAGAAAAAAATCCCCCCAAAATCTGAATTTTTTCCCACCCATAACTTGAAATTGCTGCATGCCGAACAGCTGGTTTAAACCACGGCCTCTTCACCTCCTCCTTCCTCCCCCCTCCCTCCTCCCCTGTCAGGGTTGCCATTTGGTATTTTTCATTACCAAATGTGGGCCAATTTGGTAATGAAAAATTCGTTTGGTAATGAATCAGAATAACACATTACCAAACGGATTTTTCACATGTATGAGGATACATAGGATGGAGATGGTGGATTGTTTGCTCTCTCTCATTAATCTACTAGCCAATGTAGTGTAAAAATAATCAACATGCTGTTAATTATGAGAAGAGTGATTACATGTATTTCCACTTGAGAGGTATATGAGGGAGGGGGGAGTGAGTTGGGGGGAGGGTAGTCAAATGGTGGGTGACAGAGCGACTTGGAGGGATTTTGTCTGCAGCCACCCTCTGCGGGATTAGGGTGTCGGGCTATAGATAGATAGATAGATAGATATATAATTAGTGAAGAATAAATGCTAGTTTTGCAAATTTGGTAATGAAAAGTTAAATTTGGTAATGAAAACTGAGGAGTTTGGTCATGCGGCCGTTGCGATCTGGCAACTCTGTTTCCCCGTCACCACTTCAACAGTTACTGCCTAACTTCGATGGCGAGTATATGCCTACTGCAATGAAGGCCACACGTGCTCATTTTCTGGGAATAAACAGTGAATAATGACCTAGAGCAGCTTGTACAGCACCCTACCCGTATCCCTGACCGCCTTGGAGAGAGCTCCAACATACTTGATCTCTTCCTCACAACTAATCCTTCTGCTTACTCTGTTAATCTTTTCTCTCCGTTGGGCTCCTCCGATCACAACCTTATTACCTTAACCTGTCCTATCACTCCGGAATGGCCTGTGAACCCTCCAGGGAAACGTCGTCTGAGGCATTTTGGAGCCGTGGACTGGGAGGCCCTCAGGAAGTACTTCTTTGATATTCCCTGGAATGATTATTGCTTCCATGGCCGGGAGCCATCTGAGTGTGCCTTGCGCATTACGGAGGTTATTCTCTCGAGCATGGAAGCATACATTCCTTTCTCATATCCTTTGACTAACGCAAGAAAGCCTTAGTTTAATCAAGCTTGTTCTAATGCTGTCCGCAACAAGGAGAGGGCCTACAAAAGGTACCGGAGCCAACCCACCCCTGAATCACATCATCTTTACGTTTCTGCCCGGAATCATGCTAAATCTGTTCTTCGCTCTACTAAAAATAATTTCATCCATACTAAATGCTCTCAACTCTCCAACTCGAATTCTTCCCGCTCCATCTGGCACCTTGCCAAAAATCTTTCTAACAACTTTACCTCATCATCCTTCCCTCCTCTTTTCTACTCTGATGGTTCTGTAGCTATTTCTTCTATTGATAAAGCAGATCTCTTCGCACAGACTTTCTCCTCCAATTCCACCTTAGACGATTCCGGTGCTGTTCCTCCATCACTTCCCCCCTCTGACTTCCTCATGTCTGACATTAAAATTTCTTCAGTTGATGTATTTTCTGCCATCACTGGCCTCAGTACTAACAAGGCATATGGGCCTGATGGGGTCCCTCCTGTTGTTCTCAAGACTGTGCTTCTGTGCTTACACCCTGCCTAGGCAAACTCTTTCGCCTTTGTCTGTCAACTTGTACCTTTCCTTCTTGCTGGAAGTTTGCTCTCATTCAGCCAGTCCCAAACAAGGGTGACCACTCCCAACCCTCCAACTATCGTCCAATTGCTTTAACGTCCTGTATTTCAAAAGTTTTTGAGTCAATTCTTAATAGAAAAATTCTATAGCATCTTTCCTATCACAACCTTCTTTATGATCGTCAGTAAGGGTTCCGTCAGGGATGCTCCACCGGCGATCTTCTCACCTACTTTTCAGACTCTGGCCATCCTCCTTTTGGAACGCTGGCGAAGCTTTGCCATTGCATTTGACATCTCAAAGGCTCTGAATTGAGTCTGGCATAAATCTTTAATATCCAAACTGCCCTCTTACGGTTTCTATTTTTCCATCTGTACCTTTATCTATAGCTTCCTTTCTGGTTGTTCTATAGTTGCTGTTGTAGATGACCATCGTTCTTCTCCTTGATCCATCAACAGTGGTGTTCTTCAGGGCTCTGTCCTATCACCGACTCTCTTCCTTTTATTCATCAATGACCTTCTAAGCTGCACATCTAATGCTATCCACTCGTACGCTGATGACTCCCCCTTTCACCTTACCATTCAGTTCCCACAAAGTACATCTCTGCAGTTACTTCAACAAACAAGGGACGAGGTTATGGCACATCTAATATCTGACTTGGTTCGTATCTCTGACTGGGATAAAATTAATCTTGTTTTTAATGCACCAAAGACTCAGGTCTTACACCTATCAACCCAACAAAATTTTCCACAGGAATACCCACTAATGTTTAATAATATCCAGCTCAATCCTGCATCATCCTTGAACATGCATGGAGTTTCATTCACTCGGGACTTATCTTGGAAAGATCATATTACAAATCTTGTAAAATCTGCTTCCTCGAGATTAGGTGTGCTAAGCCGACTCCGTACCTTCTTTACCCCTACACAGTTGTTGACTTTATACACAGATTGTATTCGCCTCTATTTAGAGTACAACGCTCATGTGTGGGAAGGCTCCCCACATACTGCTCTTCTCAACAGGGTGGAGTCAAAGGCTTTTCGTCTCATTAACTCTCCTCCTCTTACTGGCTCCCTTCACCATCTGTCTCTTATCCGCACTGTTGCACCTTCATCTCCTTTAACATCTGTCTCTTCTCTGCATTGTTGCATCTTTATCTCTTTTCTATTGCTACTTTAATGGTCACTGCTCCTCTGAACTATCTGCTTGCATCCCTCCACCTCTATGATTGGAGGGTAGCATCCTTCTAGCAACAAACTCTCATCCCTTTTCTGTCCAACTCTCTAATGCAAGAGTTAACTGTTACTCCCAGTCCTTCATTTGTGCAATGGGTCAATTCTGGAACTGTCTCCCTCTGTCTGTATTTCGTGATCCCTATGACCTCCAGTCTTTCAAACGCAATGTGTCCAGGCATCTCAAAATGACAAGATTTTGAATTTGGTTCTCTCTTGTATTGTTTTTGTTTTTTCTTGGAAGGAACAGTTTGCAGGCTTCTGGCCTTTGGTTCCCTCTTCCTAACATGAAAAGAAATAAAGAAACAAAAAAGAAAGACCGGAATGCGCTTTTAACAGACTTGAGAAGCCGACTGGACTAAATTCTTGTATCTCAGAAAAGTCCAATAAAGCCAGAGGCAGTCCAGACTGCCTGACCACTTCAGCTATGTTCACCACAACAAAGCACATAAAAGACATGTTTATCTGTGTATGGTACAGTATTATATATATATATATATCTATCTATCTATATATATATATATATATATATATATATATATATATATATCTATCTATCTATCTATATATCTATATCTATCTATCTATATATATATATATATATTTCTATCTATATATATATATATATATATATATATATATATTTTATACCATATGATTATTGTGATAAATGTTTAATAGAGTACAGTAATGCAATGGTAGTGGAATTAGTTTAAAAAACGTTGGTACGATCCAGATTAATGTCTGATATATCGGAAAAAGTACGGGTTAGCAGATGTCTCTTTTATCGGAATTTTACTTTTTTCTGAATGCCTTGAGCCTCAATTAGTCTGTTACAGTGAGGTTTGACTGGATAGATAAACTAACAGTACGGTACATCATAACCACATGTTGTCATAAGTCAAGACTGACATAACCCAAGACCGTACTATAAGCAAGTCTACTTCAGACTTAAGGCATGTCTGTTGCTTTCCTCTATGACTCTGTGAATCAAAGAAAATTATCTATGAGCAGGAAAACATACCCACACTCGTTCAGCTTAAGAACACAAGTATTTGCTAGAAGAGGAAAGTGAGGAGCTGATGAGGTGAAATATTTTAAAAATGTTATGCCTCCCTATACAATACAGTACATCTCAAATTACCTTCATCATGGATTTCAGATTGTCTGTTGTTTTGGCAGTGGTGGGAATGAAGATTGGGACTGGAACCGGAATGGGTACGAAGAGTGGGACTGGGAAGGGTGAGTTGTACATCATCATGGGAGCTGGGATGTAGAAAGGCACCGGTATCGGCAACACAGGAGGCCCATTTGGTTTTGGATCTGTAAGAAACAGAGGTAAGCTCTGACATGAAAATACAATATGAGAGATCTTCCTAGCTTATTTTTGTATGTATATAAAACTATTTTCAATAAAATAACCCTCAATAGAGAACTATCCACTTGCACCACTCATTGCTGTATAATTATTTTGAAAAAGAAAAACTATGCTAATCAAGCTCCAGAATCAAAGTCATGTCTAAATATTTTTATTTTTACAGATGATGAACAGGAGAAAAAACAGAAAAGGAAAAACAGATCAGATAAAAAATAATCCATACACCAGTTTACAGATGTCTTCCATTCATAAAAAAAATCTATAACAGTTGGACTTGAACTCCTGTACACTGAAGTATGGGAGGTAACTCTTCTAGGGATGCAAGTTTCAAAGAAAGGCTGTTCAGGGAATAAAAGAATTCTGATAGGAAGTAGTTCTGCAATATGGCAGTGTGACAATCCAGTCATAAGCATTACCAGATGCCCACCTAGCAAGAGGGACAGGGTGGAGAGGTAGCACAATGGATGCAACTTTGCCTGAGAATCTGCCATAAAAGTATCTGCAAAATAGTGCAAGGGAGGGAACAGACTTCTTACTCTGTGGGGGAGGTAGTTCATTTGTATGGATGCAACTTCATCAGAGCATCTGCCATAAAAGTATCTGTGTTATCATTCTGTGCCTGTGTATTTTTCTGTGCCTGCCCTACACTCTTCGTATTTCTCCCATCTTTCCTGTCACTTCTTATTGCTTTTCTTTCCTTTACAGGTGGCTTTACATTGAGTGACAAGCCAAATGGTTTCCTGTAAGCCAAAAAACCATTTACAACGCTGGGTGGTAACCATATAACCAAACCATACGTGCTCCCTATGTGTCAACAAGTGGGTTGGTGGAGGGTTAGTGCCCCTCCCCGTAAAACAAATAACTCAAAGCCAAATGGCCACCCATTACGGGATTATGGCGTCTGGCAATAGATAGATAGATAGAAAATAATGCAAGGGAGGAAACATTTCTTTTACCAGTGCAGATGGTAGTTCATTCGTAATTGCAGGGTTATTCATTTTTACTCTTACAGCTCTGTTCTGAATGTTGTCCAGTTATTTTAGTGCAACCTCTCCACATTCACTTCACAAAGGTGAGCAATATTCAAGCTCATGTAAAACATAGCACACTGTATAAGGCATCACCTAAGACTCAACACTGTGTACGACACACACTAATTTTGGAAGAGCAAGTCTAAGGAAAAAAGTTTTTGACTCCTAGCCAACACCCACTACAATCTTATATCAATAAAAGCACATTCACAAAAATGCACACTTACCTTTCAATATCTCCAGTCAGTACTATTCATCAGCCAATAGTTTTATCATTAATGAATGTAAAAACTAAAATGGTGAAAATCTGTATCACAGCCATACATTTAAACACTACAAATTACTCCATCCCTCTGTTTCTTTATCAACTTTGAACAAGGTGGGTTAGTATATACATATTCACCTCTCAGTACCTCTATTCAATACTATTCATCAGACTCCTATATAAAAGCAAAAAGCTGGAACACAGTCATACATATGTTCTCTGTTGACCTTGACCCTGTGGGGTCTGTCCTCAAGTCATCTGACTGGATCAGCATGATTCATGTAAAGAGAATAAAAAATAAATAAAATAAAGGTCAATAAAATGTTACAAGCACTTCATCACCCTAAAAATCTATGCCTGCATTAGTGACTTTCAGTTATAATCACCATTAGACACAAGATGGCAGCACTGTCAGTATGTAAACTCAGATCTAAGTTTGTCATCAAGTCATCTGATTGCATGTTAAGTATTAGAATGATTCATTCAAAAAGAATATCTATCCATCTATCTACTGCCAAATGCCTTATTCCTGTAAGGGGTGGCCATAAACAAATCACATCCATATCACCTAGTCCCCCGCCATTTCACTGTCCTCCCCCCCAGCTCACATCCTCCTCTCTCATATACCTCTCCATTCCATCCCTCCATCTCATCCTCGGTCTCTGCTTCCCTCCACATCACTCACATACACTCTCTTTGTTAGTCTATAGCTCTCCATCCCCTCCACATGGCCAAACCACCTCAATATATTTCTTGTAGTGCTTCCTATTACATCCACATCCACACCAAAACGCTCCTTCACATCCTCATTTGTCAGTCTCTCTCTCCATGTGACTCCACACGCTCCTTTCAAATAACTCATTTATACTGCTCTCACATTAGACTTGTGTCCCTCCAACAACGTTCAAGCTTCACTTCCATACGTTAGAGTTGGTATCACAATACTGTCATGTAATAACTTTTTCATTTCCATGCTCACTTCCCTGTTTCTTATCACTGCCCTCAAGGAACCAGCAACCATTCTTCCTCGTTGAACCCTTTCAAGCACTTCACCTTCCAAGCTTCCATCTTTACTCATCACACTACCCAAGTACTTAAACATACTCACATTTTCAATTTCCTCATCAACCAACCTCACTGTACATTCACTGACTTTATTTCTCTCAAAGACTGTAACTTTACTCTTTCCTACATTCACCTTTATTTTCCATTTCTTACACACACTCCCAAACTCATCCACCAAGCCTTGCAGCTCCCCTTCGTCTTCACTTAACAACACAGTATCATCAGCAAACAACAGTACACGGAGTTTCAAAACACTGCCCTCTCTCATTAGGGCCACTCCAACATCCACTGTCCTACCTTGTGTATCTTTTATAACCCCATCCACATACAGATTAAACAACCATGGAGACATGACACATCCCTGTTTCAACCCAACCTTCAAACAGAAAAACTCACTCAGTTCACTATCCACACATACTGCAGCCTTAGCACCTTCATACATACTCTTCACAGCATTCAACAACTTCCCATCTACTCCATATATTCTCAATACTTTCTACAATCCTTGTCTATCCACCCTATCATATGCTTTCTCCAAATCCATGAAGGCCGCATAAAACTTCCTTCCATTCTCTAGAAACTTTTCCACTAAAGATCTAAGAATGAAAATCTGATCTACTCAACCTCTTCCCTTCCTAAAGCCTCCCTTCTCTTCTCCATCTAATTCCTCTGTTATTCCCTAACTCTGTCAGTAAGTATCCTACAGTATACTTTTCCTACTACACTAAGAAGACAAATGCGCCTATGATTATCGCACACTTCTTTTTCCCCTTTCCCTTTGTACAAGGGAATAATTATACCTGACTTCCAATCCTCCAGGACTCTACCTTCCTCCCAGGCCAATCTGCACATCTTCCACATCCATTCTACTACTACCTCTCCCCCATGCTTCAGCACTTCACCACACACTCCATCAATTCCTAGGCCTTTCCCCATACTGACTTTCTTCATTGCTTCCACAACTTCCATCCTTCTGATTTCTTCCTGTCTTCTCACCTCCCTCCTTCTCCCAGCCATTCCCCAGCCACTTATACTCGCATTACTTCCATCCTGTATGTTCAACAATTCATTAAAGTTCTCTCCATCTACTCACCTTTTCTCCCTTCTGAACTAGTAATCTACCATTTTCATCTTTCACTCCCCTATTAACTTCACTGCCACCCTGTCTGACACTCTTTACCTCTTTCCAGAACATTTTCTTACATTCCCTCCACTTGACACTTAAATTCCTTCCAAGTTCCTCATCCACTCTCTTCTTACTCTCACTTACTAATCTTTTCACTTCTCTCTTCCTTTCGACATATAACTCTCTCTTCCGTCTCTCAACTTCTTCCATGCCCCTATTTCTCATCCGTTCATTATATGCTTTTTCCTTTTGTGCCACAGCTTGTCTCACCTCTTCATTCCACCATGCTGTTCCTTGCACCCCCTTTCGTCTTCTCTTCACCCCACACACAATCTCACATGCTGCACATATTTCTTCTGTGAATATCTTGCGCACACCTTCCACATCCCCCATCTGCTCTAGTTCATGTTAACCCAAGTGTTCCTCCACTTCTCTCTTATATTCTGCCTTTTTCTCATCTCCTTGTAACCTTTCCACACTCCTTGCATATACTCCTTTCTCCCGTCCTTTCCTTCTTTTTTTCTCCATTTTACTTGGACCTTGATTCTGACCACCACCAAGTGGTGATCAGAAAGTCCACTCCCCCAACCTCTATATGCTCTTGCATCCATTACACATCTTCGCATCCCTTCATCCACATACACATAATCAATCATTGCCTTCCTATATAGACAGACAGAATAAATAGATAGATAAATAGATAGATAGATAGATGGACAGATAGATAGATAGACATAGATACATACAAGTGCTCGTGGGCCTTTTGGGCCCCTCGCACTTGCTCCTGTGGAGGGCTCTCGCCTTTATGTGCTGTTCTAGTGTAATGTTGTCACTTGGATTTTTTGCAGCTAACAAACTGATCGTGTTATTTGCAGCTTCAGGAATGGAACCGAAGTTCTCCAAACGCAAGTCCGAAATACTTTAGTTGTACCTGTGGGCAAAAAATTCTACGGAGATCCTATGCCAGACACCAGGAGTGGCAGTTTTTTTGGTCAAAATGTGATCGCTCATTAAATATAGTAAATGTTTTTCAATCGTGATGGGACCAAATTTTTTCACATCAGCGAATTTTTTGCAATTTCTGTGCCAATTTTGGTGCAATTTGAATGTGTAGTTTTGGCTGCCTAAAATACACACACAGCTACTGCTATAGTACTGTATATCAGACGTGTATACATACATACATATATATATATATACAGTATATATATATATAGTTTGCTCGCCTAGTGCGCGAGCTCAGACTGCGCGAATCGCATTGCGCACAAGTGACCAAAAATCATGTCCAGAAACTTTGAATGCGTGAGTATACTTCACAGAACGCGAGGCAGAGGCAAGGAGTGGCTCAAAAATGCCAGTTTCTATTATTATGCGACTCTCCCCACACACACACACCACGTCCATCATCACATGTCTTCATGTTGATGCGCAGAAATTCCCGGGGCATTCCGCTGTGCAGCTTGGGGTAGGAGGCGGCTATCGCACCATTAGAGACAAGGCTCGCGCACAGTGCGGATCCGCTCCCTCGAGCTAACCTGTCGTGTACAAAGTGTGTCGTTTTTTCGCTGCTCCATCCTGGCCTGTACTTCTCTGCACCATGCCTCCAGCCCCAAGAGTTAAGAAACTTCTGACGCATGCAACCAAGTTAGAGATTATCAAGATGTAGGAGGAGGGACAAGGAAACACTGCTATCGGGAAAGCCATGGAACTGGCTTAATCAACAATGAGGACTGTTTGGAAGAACCGCGATGCCATCAGGGCACTTGTGAAGACATGTGGTGCATCTGAGCTTGACAGCCATTCCCGGGTTGGAAATCGTGCGATGATACTTATGGAACGGTATCTTGCCACCTACATTATGAGAAAGGAGAAGGAAGGTGTACTACTGAATGGCAGATTTATTTGGAACCAAGCCCAGCTATTATACAAGGCAGCATCTCACAAGTTAAATGTGGAGAAACCTTTCAAGGCATCGGTTGGATGGCTGCACTGGTTTTTAACACAAGGAACTCCATCACATCAAACTGTCTGGTGAATGTGCCTCTGCCAACAAGCTGGCCGCAAGAAAGTATCTTGAGATATTTAGAGCGCTAATTGAAGGAGGACAGTACACCAAGGACCAGATCTACAACGTCGATGAAACGTCGTTTTACTACAAGGCAATGCCGAAAAAGACTTATATTGCTAGGAAACAGAAACAAGCCCCTGGTCGAAAGCTCCAGAAGTGTAAGATGATGGTAATGTTCACTGTAAACCTGTCTGGGAGCCACAAGATGAGGTCAGTTGTTGTACACACAGCTTCACATCCAAGGTGCTACAAAAACCTTATGAACATGGACACAAGTGGCATGTACTGGTACAAATCAGCAAATGGTTGGATGATCGGAACTTTATGGCAGACCGGTTAACAAAGCACTGCATCCCCGATGCCAGGGCCAAGTGTCGGGAACTTGGCATTCCATATAAGATGCTCCTTGTGCTGGACAATGCACCAAGTCACCCTCCATACCTAGAAGATCTGCACAAGGATTGTCGTATTGTGTTTCTGCCGCCCCAGACTACATCACTCATGCAGCCAGTGGATCAAGAACTGGTCACCACTGTCAAGCACTTCTACCATAAGCAACTATATGACTACCTATGCAGCAAGACTGACGCACAAGAGGAGCTTCATGCCCTACAAGAAGAGCACGATGAAGACCTCAATGAGGCAGGTGCTCACGTATCATCTCCGCCAGCAGCTGTATCCCGACCTGAAACAGCTGACGTGGCTGTTGAGGCATTTTGGTGTCGTTTCACAGTGAAGGATGCAGTTAACTTTCTCCTACAAGCCTGGCACCAGATTACACCTGCAATGGTCAACCATGCGTGGCGACTGCTTGTGCCTCACTTATGCCCGGAGCACGAGACACATTCAAGCACTGGCCGAGGCAGAGGCAGCAACACTGACAGCATAGCACAATGTACCAGGTTTTCAGGAAGTTACGTTGGCAGACATATGAGAAGTGCACGCTCTTACTGACGAACAGCCTCCCGAGGAAATCTTGCAACGGATAGACGAGGCTGACGCAGAGCCCAACACCAGGCAGAGTCAAGTTGAGGAGCCTAGTGTGATGGAGGGCAGAACAGATATGTATGTAAGGAATAAGCAAGATCCTTGCTGCCGTGGATAAGCTCAAGGAAGAAGTGAAGGAACATGAAGTGAGCAACCTAAAAATGGAGGAGGTTCTTGGTGGTACAGAAAAACTCTTCCGCTTCTACACAGACAGGCACAGGCAAGACAGGAGAAGACAGAAGCTAATAACAAGTTACACACAGCGGGCTCAAGACAGTGACAGCGAGGAACCAATGACATCGTCTGATCCTGTTCCTGTTGAGGATGAAGAGGATGCAATGTCAGATGTGTCAGCACTGGACTTCGAGGGGTTTATGGCCGAAGTGAGTGAGTTTGAGGCTCCTGGGGAAGGTGCTCAACAAGAGTCTGTGGAGGGAAGTGTTGGTGTGGCGGGAGGTGTGGCGGGGGGGTGCGGAGCTGTAAGTGTTGCCGTGCCTCGGAACCCCTATTACTTAAGTCCATCAGGCCTGTTGTCTACTGTTGTTATGGTGACTGCCGATAAGTTTGTTATTGTAGCTATATCTGTAGTAAAATGTCTGAAAAATTTGACATTTATTATGTCTCTAAGGACCAATAATGGTCCAAGTATGAGGGGGTACAAACCATATGTAATTTTTCCCGTAAGATTATGCATTCTCAGTGAGTGAATTCACACTGCGCAAGGTCGTGGACCGCTCAATCTCTCAAGCACCGTGCAAGCAAACTGTATACATACATATATATAAATATATATGGGTATAGATAGAGATACAGATATATACATACATACATACATACCTACACACACACACATAGAGAGAGAGAGAGAGAGAGAGAGACACACACACACACACACACATTGGTATAGATATACATATACACAAACACACACATACAGATAGATAGATAGATAGATATAGACAGATAGATAGATACATAGACATATAGATATAGATATGCCTTCCTATGTTCCTATGTATAGACAGATAGACACATACATACATACATAGATATATAACGATACAGATTATATATATATATATATATATATATATATATATATATATATATTGGTGGCGGCCATCATTCACTCACTTGATGTAGAGCTGCCTACTTCTTCCTTAGCCTTTATCATTCTTTTTCTGTGTCTGCCCTCCTCTCTTCATATTTCTCCCATCTTTCCTGTCACTTCTTATTGCTTTTCTTTCCTTTACAGGTGGCTATACATTGAGTGACAAGCCAAATGGTTTCCTGTAAGCCAAGAAACCATTTACTACGGTGGGTGGTAACCAAATAACCAAACCATACGTGCTCCCTACGTGTCAACAAGTGGGTTGGTGGAGGATTAGTGCCCCTTCCCATAAAAAATAACTCAAAGTCAAATGGCCACCCCTTATGGGATTGTGGCATCTGGCAATAGATAAACAGATATATATATATATATATATATATATATATATATATATATATCATAATCATAATCATAATCAGCCATTTGAGTATCCTTTGCAGGACCGGCCTATCCCGACCGAACCCGTGACGATACAACCAATGTATCTCCACCAAGTGGCTTAGGTTATCTGGTAGAGATTGTATGTAGGGTGAGAAGTGCTTGTAAGTGTAATTGTAGTGTTGGAGTGGCTTTGGATGTGTGCGTAGTCTGTGAACCAAGTGTAATCGGCCCGCGCAAGCCGACTGGGTGCAAGCATACTTTATGGTATGAGACACTGGTTCAACCACAGCACCCCTTGTATCCACCAATGCAGTATGTGGCCAGGTGAACACTCCAAAAGTTTATTACCCTGGCGGGGCGCGAACCCTGGCTCACCCGTGTACGAAACACACACTGTACTGCTGTACCATAGAGGCTCCTATTTACAGTAATCCCGCATCATACGATGCCTCTTTATACGATATTTCGCTTATACAATGTCAAAATTTTAGTACCCTATGCCCACTATACAATGGGAACGATTTGCTACAATGATGGATCATCCGCGGCTCAGTGAACAGCAAATGTGCAAACGCAACAAAAACATCCTCACACCGTCGTCATTGGACCACACACACTTGTCCACCGGTCCAGCCTCATTAGCTAGTTCTGCCCAGCCAGCCAGCCAGTTCTGACATTGATGAGTGAGAGCTGTGAGGGCTGTGACTGTGAGGCCGAGTCGGGACAATTCGCCGTCAGGACGATTCCCCGCCATTTATTTACATATCAGTTTATTTAGCAAGTACACTAGTTTTTGAATTATGTAAGTTATAAAAGTGATGGTGGTTTATTGTTTATATAGCAAATGTAAAATATGGCATCAAATCATGGGCATTAAATGAAAAAATAATAATATATTGAAATGTGAATCAGCTGATTTATAATCGTTCTTTCATCTTAGCATAAGGCTACATACGAGACATTGGCATTTATATAAATGCCTAATTACCTTAAGTGAACGATCGACATACTTTGGAATTATACAAATAATCATCATATTACGTCTATATAAATGTTTCGGGACAATTCGCCATCAAGTCAATTCGCCATCACAACAATAACAAGACAATTTGCCATCGGGACTTTTCGTCGTCAGGATGATTCCCCGTCGTTTAATTTCATATCAGTTTATTTAGGAAGTACACTAGTTTTTTAGTACTGTACTTATACCTCTTCAAAGTCGTTTTAAAATATACCCAGGATGTTGTAGTACCAATGGAAATTAATGAAAACAGCTATGGGTGATGCTAGAACATAATTCAAAGTCAACTACAGCAATCTAGAAACAAGTTAAATATTGTCTAAGATTCCGGTGCTGCCTGTTGTACCGAGCAGACGTGCTTCTCTCCTAGGTGCCCGGAGTGATTATCAGTTAAAGTGTGTAGCTCTTCCTCGGCAGCTAGTGCTTCCTCTTGCTGCGAGGTGGAGTATGACCCAGCCTATTTCAATAGATACTGTGGTGTCGGCCATGGATGTAGCGGAGGCAGACCCTTCCAGGCCACCGGGAAAGCGCCCCATAGGCGAGGCTGCCCCGGAGGAGGATAAGGTGACCTCTGTTAAGTCCCTTAGGGTGTCGCCACCACCCACAGCTGCATCGCAGATTGTCCTGGGTGACGATGCGGCTGCACGACAGAGTGCCGAAGGTGCCGGTGAGTCAGTGCCAGCAGCAGCTGTTACCAGAGTGGTCCCTAGTAGGGGTGAGCCAACACCATCCACTGCTGTCAATATGGGTGTCCAGGATGCGGGTGAGTCTGGATTGGCCTGTTATATCATTAGGTCTGTGCAGGGGTCCAGGATTTTTAACAATCCCCGGCGGCCGTCTGACGCCATCAACTCATCCTCCTTTGCCAAGTATTGTGTAGAGGGTGGTACTAAACCACTGGGTGATGGGTCTTCCCTCTCTCTTCATCTCCGCCATTGTGATCTGGCAAAGCTGACCAGCCCAATGGAGACCCTGACTACCTTCGGTGAGTGGGAGGTCACGTGCCGCAGGGCCCGGTCCTCTGGTGATGCAGCAGCCCTCAGCTATGGGAAGATTGGGCCAATCTCCCTGGATGTTGATATAGAGGATTTGGTAGACGGCCTCCGGCCCTTTGACAATGAGTCGTCTGTCTTATTAGAGGCTTCTAGGATCCCTGTACGTTTTCCTGCCCCAGATCCTCCTCGGTTTTCCCAGTGGATGCGCCTGGTGTATCGGGGCCCTCTCCCATCCAAGGTGCTGTATGGATACATTTACTACAATGTAGGTATGTATACTTCTGCTTTGTTGCCTTGCTATAACTGCCTTCAGTATGGACACACGCGGATCACTTGCCGCAACAAGACCAGGTGCTCGATGTGCAGTGGATACCACCCTTTCAGACCCAGTGAGGGGCAGCCCTGTGATCGCAGCCCCAGGTGCTACATGTGTGGTGGAGATCACAGGGTGGTGTCTAAGCTCTGCCCTGTATATCAGAAGGCCTTCAAGATCCATGAAGAACTCCGCCAGGGTGTGACGCCGGCCCAGGAGGTCAATAGACGGTTGCGTGCTCTCCAGCCCTTGGTCCGTCCTCCTTCGGCATTGCCCAAGTTGTCTCCCAAGGCCTCTCAGGTGAGGAAGGGTGTGAGTTTTGCAGACAGTGTTGTTGGCCGCAACCGCTTCGCTGTTCTGGAGGACTTGAGTGATGAGGACTGTTCCCGCCAGGATGTATCGTCAGTGGAGGTGTCGACCAACCCTGCCTCCTCTGTGCTGTTGTAATCCATGAGGCCCGTCCTTCACGTCTGGGCCGCCTCCACCCCCGTGCCCCTCACCGCCCCCCACCTAGCACTCCTTCTGGACCAGATGCGGTCCTTGCTGAGGGTGTCGGGGATGTTCCTGCCCTGCCTAGCTCTCCTGACCCACGTCTACGACAGTGTGATCGACCTACAGCTCCTTCAGTGCGTGCCCATCCAGTGCGAATATCTGACCCCGCCTCCAGCAATTGTTCACCCTCCTCGGACTGCCCTCCTCCCTCCGGACCTGGCCAAGGCTTTTTTGATCTTGTCTCTGAGGCCCTGCAACTTTATCGCCACGGACTACCATTCCTTGACATCTGCTCCCGACTCTGGCCCAAGATATTGTCCCTACTCTTGTCCTGTTCATGCCAGGCCTGAAACATCTCAGCATTATGTTTTGGAATGCGAGATCCCTTGTTCGGAAGTCACAGGATTTTAAAGTACTCTTACATGATTCGCAGCCTTGTGTTGTGGGGGTATGTGGGACCTGGCTGCACCCTCACCTGCGGCTCCAACTGGGTTTTTTTTTTACATACAGGTGTGACCGTCCTCAGGGAAGAAGCGGGGGCCTGTTGTTGGCAGTGCGGGAGGACACCCAGAGTGTGCGTCTCGCCCTCACCTCGTATCCTGGGGGACGATTGGAGGTCCTGGCTGTCAGGGTGGCCCTCACGGATGGCTGGGCTTCAACCCTCCTTTGTTACAACCCCTGCCAGGATGTGTCCAGAGAGGAGCTCCTCCACTACTTTGACCAGTTGCCAGCCCCTGCCTTCATCATGGGGGATTTCAACGCCCGTCACCACCACTGGGACTCCGCCTTGGCTGAAGCCCCCAATGCCACAGGTTCCTCTCTCTTCCAGGTGCTCCTTGAGTCTCACAGGTTCAGCCTTCTTACGCCTCCAGGTCTCCATACCCGGTTTGCTCCTCACAGTGGACAGGCATCTGTACTGGATCTCGGTTTGGGTGACGCAGTATTCCATCATCCGATGGTCCATGTGGGGCTGTACATGGGCAGTGACCATCTTCCCGTCTTTTGTGACTACCTGACATTGTCTCCAAGAATATCACGAGCGAGTCGTCCTCGCTGGCAGCTTCACGACGGTAGATGGACGGCCTTCCAGGAGGCAGTGTCTGCTAGCTTCCCTGGTCGTTGGGGCCTCTCGGCTGAGGATTTTTCACAGATGCTGGTGCAGGCTGGGCATAGGGTGTTCGGTCAGTCAGCCCGCCGTAGTATAGGCCGATCGGGGGTGCCATGGTGGTCGGCTGCTTGTGCCTCGGCTGTGCAAGCCCAGCACCAGGCCTGGCGTGCCTGGAGTCGTTACCCCACACAGGCCCTTGGGGATCATTACCAACGCCTGGATGCAGTATGTAAGCGCACCATCAAGGTAGCCAAGCAGAAGGCATGGTCCTCTTTTTGTTCCAGCCTCTCCTTCTCCACCACATGCTCCTGCACCTGGAGGTTTTTGAAGGCCATGAAGGGTGGCCCGACAACATATTCATATCCCTTGTGTCGTGATGGAGCGGATCTCCTGGATGACCTCTCCAAGGCCGAGCTCTTGGCGTCCTTCTTTGCATCACAGCTGGGTGTTCCTCCGACTTTACCTGCAGCTCCCGAGTTTATTTCTGCCATCCAAAGGGGCGTCTCAACTCCCCCTGCCAGTGACCTCCATTGCCCGTTCACGGCCATTGAACTCCAGGATGCCATTGCTTCTTTACACCCGAGGAGGGCAGTTGGCCCTGACATGGTGGCTAATGGCTTCCTCCTACATCTGCCGCCCAGCCTACACAGTCACTTGCTGTCAATTTACAACAACAGCTGGCAGACCGGCACATTCCCTGAGGTATGGAAGGAGTCAGTGCTGCTGCCTTTCCCCAAGCCAGGCAGGGACCCCACCATCACGTCGTCTTATCGGCCCATCGTTCTTCTGTCCTGTGTGGGGAGGCTGCTAGAGAAACTGGTGGCTTGTCGGTTCTCTTGGTGGCTGGAGTCCCGTGGCCTGCTCTCCAGGGTTCAGTGTGGTTTCCGGCCGGGCCAGGGAGCTTTGGACGTCCTATGTCAACTAAAACACATGGTACATAACACCTATAGACAGCGGCTCTACATGCTTGCCCTCTTTATAGATCTGAAGGGGGCCTTCGATTCAGCCCCACACGATGGCATTCTGTACCGCCTGTCGTGCCTGGGAGTCTTGGGCCCACCCCTGGCTTGGATGTCAAATTATCTTGCTGGCCACAGCTTTGTGGAGTCGGTGGGTGGGGCCTTGTCGGATCCCCATCCTGTTCATCAGGGGGTTCCGCAAGGGTTTGTGCTCAGCCCACTCTTATTCAACGTGTTGCTGTCCAGCCTGCCTCAGATCCGTAATGCTACTCTCCTGGTTTACGCAGATGACGTCACCATCGTGTCCCAGAGCCCTTCCTTTGTGGAGGCGCAGCAGTTTCTGCAGTCAGCGGCATCCACTTTTTTGGCTTGGGCCCGGAACTGGGGCCCTGCCATCAATGCTAACAAGAGCGCAGTGATGCCCTTCATTCTACGCCGCTTGCCATCATCTCCAGCAATTTCTCTGGACTCAACCTCAGTCCCTGTTGTTCGGGAGCATGTGCTGCTTGGTCTCCGGTTGGATGGGCCCATCCTCACTTGGCGCAGTCACATAGAATACTTATGGTCATCTTGTGCAAAACGACTTGACATCATGAAGAGTATTGCTGGATCCCGCTGAGGGGCAAGCAGGGACCTTTTGTTGGCGTACTATCGGTCTGCCATCTTGGGGAAGATCAACTATGGCTGTTCGGTATATGGCTCAGCATCTCCTACACAACTACAACGGCTGGACACTATTCAGACGACTGCTCTCCGGATTGCGCTGGGTGCTTTCTGCTCCTCACCCACATTGTCTCTGCAGGCTGAGGCAGGTGTTCCCCCCCTCCACCATACCAGGATGAAGTTGACTTGTCGCCGCTACTTTACTATCCAGCGCTTGCCCGATGACCACCCACTCCCGGAGCTCTTTACGACAGCAGGGGTCTCGACATCTCATCCATCGTGGCCCATCAGGTCTCGACGGCCCCTCTTGGTGCGTGCTCTCCAAGCTTACCACACTCTGGGACTTCCTCCACCAGCTCGCCACCCTGTCCGATCAGTATCTCCTGTGCCCCCGTGGAGGGACCTGTCCTCACCTGTGTCCTTAGACCTCCCAGAGCCCTTTTGTAAATCACGGGATGGCCACCTGGCCCCTCACATTTTCCTGCAGATGGCTGGCTCCACCTATCTAGGGTTCATGGCTATCTTTACCGACGGCTCCCGCTCCTCCACCCCTGCAGCAACTGCAGCTGCCATCTTCGTAGAGGACTACTCCATCTGCCAGACATGGCGCTTAGGGGATGCCCATGATGTAATCACTGCTGAACTCTTCGCAGTCTTGAGGGCCCTGCATTTTTTGATGTCTCATTCCTCTCCTCGGCCGGTGGTCATCTACAGTGACTGCAGAGCGGCCCTTCATCTCATCGCTTCTTCTAAACCCTGCTTCATATGTCATCTGGTTTATGACATCCAGGATGACCTTGCTCAGCTGCTGCAGGGAGGCTGGAAGGTACGTCTGCAATGGATTCCCTCCCATGTGGGCATCAGGGGCAATGATGTGGTGGATGCAGCAGCTCGGATGGCCTTGACTTTTCCTGATGTGGAGCCCTACCCCTTGCCGGCCATTACTCACCGTCGCCTCTTAGCCACGAGGTGTAGTCAGGCATGGAATGCTGATCTCCATGCCTCCCTCCCCACAACAGCGCTGGGTTTATATCGCTCCGACTCATCGGACCAACCTTGGGTATGCTCTGTCTCCTGGATCCTGGACGTCGCTATCACCCGCCTGCGTATTGGACATGTTGGACTGGCATCACATCTGCATCGGCTGTGACTGCACCCAGACCCCTACTGCCAGTGGTGTGTGAATCAAGAGGAAACTGTGGCCCACTTTCTGCTGCATTGCCCACACTTCTACTCCATCTGCACCGCCCTGAGGGAGCGCCTTGCAACCCTTGGTATCCTGGACTTCACCCTCCCCATCCTTCTTGGTGGGGTGGGCCTAGATCGGCACCTACGCCTCTCAGTTCTACGCCATGTTTGTGTCTTCCTCTGCAGATCGGGGCAACTTCGCCGCCTGTGATTAAAGAGTTCTGCTACACCTGAACCACCGTTAGGGCTACATCTGACTACACGTCGGGTCCAGCCCTTCAATCAACACCAAGACCAAGACCAATAATGTCTAAAAGTGCAACTTACAAATGAAATCCAAAGCCAACGCTATTAAATGAAAATAGACTTTAATAGATCCCCCTGAAAATTAGTTATTAAAATATCAGTTAATCAGTAATAAGTATATTTATAGAATGACGGGGAATTGTCCTGACGGGGAACGTCCATATTATGACGGCGAATTGTCGACTTCATGGCGAATTGTATAGGAACCACATAAACAACTCTTGCTTGCTTCAGTAAAGGTAAGAACTACTGTATACTGTAGTTTTCATGTTTTTTTCTCTTTATTCACTATTAATGTGTTACTTTAAATGTTTAAACATAAGGATATTTCATGTATGTGAGCGCTAAGGTGTGTGTATGTGAGAGTTTAGGCACGTCTGGGAACGTATCCCCATTGACTCCATGTTATAATGGGATTGCTATACGATGGATTGCTTTACGATGGGGTTTTCAGGAACAGAACCCCATTGCATAATGAGGGATTACTGTGCATATATATATATATATATATATATATATATATATATATATATATATATATACTGTATATATACCGTATATATATATATATATATATATATATATATATATATATATATATATATATATATACTGTATATATACCGTATATATATATATATATATATATATATATATATATATATATATATATATATATATATATATATATACCGTATATATATATATATATATATATATATATATATATATATATATACTGTATATATACAGTATATATATATATATATATATATATATATATATATATATATATATATATATACTGTATATATATATATATATATATATATATATATATATATATATACTGTATATATACCGTATATATATATATATATATATATATATATATATATAGTAATCCCTCATTATACGATGGGGTTCCATTCCTGAAAACCCCATCGTAAAGCAATCCATCGTATAGCAATCCCATTATAACATGAGGTCAATGGGGATACATTCCCAGACGTGCCTAAACTCTCACATACACACACCTTAGCACCCACATACATGAAATATCCTTATGTTTAAACATTTAAAGTAACACATTAATAGTGAATAAAGAGAAAAAAACATGAAAACTACCACAATGACCGAAGGGTCGGAGGATCGAATCCACCCAAGGGTCAATGGTAGACATCAGGAAGGGCATCCGGTCATAAAATGCTACACGCTCCAAACCAAAGTCCTCTATCCAGGGGCAACGCCTTAGCCCTTATCTAAAAAGGGGGTACCTGGCGTAAAACTCACTTTATATACATTATATATATGTATATACTGTTTATATATATATATATATATATATACACACAGTACCCTCGCATCCAACACGTGTTTGTCCAGCAAGATTCGCGTCCAGCATGGAGGGCAAAAAATTAGTACGATTTAATATTGTAACATGGGTGCGTTAGCATAACGTGGATGGAGCTCTGAGAAGTGGGCGAAATCCGCAGAGTTCGCCTCTAGCACTATCACCCCCAGTCCAAAACGGTCATACTGGACGTTCCCGTGACGCTGACAGCCAATCAAAACTTCCAATCACGTAGCCTCCCCCGCCCACTATCATTACGTGATCGTGATGTCGCCCAATGAAAAACACTTCTGCTCTCATGTGATGTTTTGCTTAAATTTCTCCTGCCACAATGCCACTCAGTCGCATAATTCACATTGGACGGTGCTTTTCTCTCGCTGCATTTTCTGCCCTTGCTACTGCATTTTACCCTGCTCATGATACCTAGGAAGCCTTCTGAGAACCCCAAGAAGTGGCGGCACCTCCCTCCGGCCACTACGACGTGAATGAAGCCAGTGTGAGGACCATAACAAAAAACCAAGACAAGGAAGAGAGAAGAGTGCTAGGACAGGCAGAAGCAGGACCTTCCATGGCTGTGGACAAGCATAGTGATTCTAAGTGTGATTTCGAAGGATTTATGAGGGAGGTTGAGGGGGAGCAGCAGCCATTACCCGCTAGTGATGCCAGCAGCCATCCTCCGGGGACCCAGTAGGACTACCTACAGACTCGGATACCACCTTCCATTCCCAGCAAGCCCACCAACACTATCCTAAAAGGTTAGTTATCATTCATAGTACAGTACCATTTATTATAATTACAGTAGTACCAATATATGTATAGGTATATGGCAGGTATTTAGGGTGACTTTTCCTAGGGTTGCTGAGATAATTCATTTTTCCCCATATGCTCTGTTGTTTGTCCAACACATTTTTGGTCCTGCCCAGCCCTGGCTCCACTCTATTGCCTCCCCAAGACAGGCCCTCATGCTTCAAGCCACAGCCCAGCACATCAGGCACGGTGCGGTCACCACTCGACATGAGTTTGCGCCTCTCTTCAGAGTCGTCTGCAGTGGGTACGATATCACCATGACCCAGCCACGCACCCCTAGGTCACCTGCATGTGCTACTCTCAGACTCTGACAGTGTTTAGACGCCAAGAACTTCTCCACTAGACCACACGGGAATTTACAGTGTTGTGCAGTGAAAAAAAAAACATTGCATAGTGTTAAGGAATTTGAGTTCTGAGTGAAAAGACAGATTTAATTGACTGTCATTGTAACGTAAATTAACTAGAGTGTGTTATGTTTAGAAAATGGTTTTATGAGTGGAAAGACTTTAAGTGCAGAGTGCAACACTTATTTCATTAAGGTACAATGGAGCGCAAGTAAGACAAGAGTGCGCAGTGTTAAGAGAATGGAATTCTGAGTGCAAATGACTAAGTTCTGTGCAAGACTTGATGAACAGTTTACTGCAAGTGCTTCAGGAACTCCTTCTTACTGTCAGAGTCTGAGAGGAGGCGGGTTATTAATCGAGATGGCCAGGGACTTGCTGTAAATACCCAGAATGTTTCATATTGTACTATATCTTCCATACTTATCTCTAACACCTCATTTCACTCTTTTATGTCCCTTATTGGTGTGAATAGTGTCTTAGGTGCTATGCATGAGCAGTAGGGAGGTGTTTTTCTGAGTTAGGCTAGGTTAGGGTCCATAACTACCAGTCCAGGAGCCATGGACTTGTTGTAAGTACCCAGAATGTTTAATACTGTATAAACCTACCTAAAAAAAACTCATTTTATGGATCTTTTGCATTTATTTCAGTCTTTTATGTCCCTTATTGGTGTGATTTGGGTCTTAAATAGGTGCAATACATGTTCAGAGGGAGTTGTATAGGTGTTTTTCTGAGTCAGGGTCCATAAGTACAAGTCCAGGAGGCTGGGTACCAATATCCGGGCAGGATCACTATCCGGACATGCCTTTGGCTCTAGTACATTGGATATTGGAGGGATTACTGTATATATATATATATATATATATATATATATATACAATACCCTTGCGTCCAGTACAGTATTTTTGTCTGACAGTACTACCGCACTGGACAAACAACAGACTTTATGGGAAATATGAATAATGTCAGATAGGCCTTGAAAAAGTCCCCCTCAAATTCAACTTTACTACATTTTGACACAACTAAGATTTTACCAACCTTTAACTCCTTAACCGCGGGGCGTCACTTTTGCGATTCTGTATTATTTTGAATTCCCCCGGGCTTTCAAGTGGTAGCTTGTATCATCTGTCAATACTGCCAATGTCCAACACTAGTCAGCACTCCCAATCTCATCTGTACTCTCATCCATTGTTGACAATTCAGCCATTTCTCCCCGTTCTTGACTCCCCTCCCTACCTTCCCTCCATTACCCTCTCCTCTCGCATGCCCAGCCATGCTACGCTAAGTAAATCTTCCCTGGAATTTTCCACTGTTTTCATCCATTGAAATAAGCTCTATGCCCTAATCTTATACCAAATAATATATACCAAAAAGAAAGAGGGTAAGTGAGAGTGCCATACACCTGGAATTGGCTTATTATCACCTGACAACACCTCACGCGCACTCGTTCGCTAATTTTCGCTGTTTATTTCCCCTTGAAATATGCCGTATAATCTATTCTCGTACTAAAAATATATATAAGGAGGGAAGGGAGAAGCCTAAGTGGTATTTACATTCACTTGGAACTACCTAATTTATAATGTATTGTCTAGATTTCCTGCCAATCATTTCACTGCTATATATTAGCAGCTGTCAAGAGGCTGACGTTGGCAGTAATGCATTTCCCTAGGTAGGCCAGCCCGGCCCACCCCTATCAGTTCACCGTCATCTTCCAAGGTGAAGGTACGTCTGTTTGCTCCTGCTAACTTCAGCCACTTTTTTAGCCCCATGCAAAGGGCCCTGTGACCTTTACCCCCTACTAAACCTCGTGTGGAAAGAGGTAAAGGGCTGACAATTGAAAGCGAGTGACTACGATCTTTCTATTGAGTAACATAGTGCAAGTGGAATTGTAAATAATGTGTAAATAATATGTAAACAGCAAGTAAAGCAATGAATGTCAATATAAGTGAACAGTGGAAAATAGTTTTATAAGTTACTTCAAGTGACAGTGCATAACACAGTGTAAATAAAATAGAAATGTAAATAATGTAAATAAAATAGAGAACGTAAATAGAAATGAAAATGAGTAGTATTATAAGAATACGAGTATATATACTAGGAGTAATGAAAGCGAAAGTTTCACTCTAGCATGTATGAATACTATAAGTTATGAGAGTGAAGGTGAAAGTGACATTCACTCTCAATGCTAGTATACAGGACGAGAAAGTGAATGCTACGTATTTTACTGAAAGAAATTGAATGCCTACAGTGACAATAAACTACTATTACTGAAGGAAACCTATGGATAAAGACTGTAGATATATATAAGTGTTATATAGTAATAGAAATATAAACTGTGAGTGTTTTTATGAATAATAAATGACAACACCAGCGGCGAATTAGCGCAAGTGGGGTCATCCGACCTCGTAATTTTCATTGCTTTCACATTTTTTTTTTTTTTTTTGGAATATGGATTCCAAACTATTTGAGAATCATAGAAGAGTGTTTCTAGTGATAATATCAGGCTGTGGTAATCATATTACGGGTTGTCGGGAAGTGTAAAGTGGAGATTTCGTTACCCAACTTCAGAGGTCTCCACAAGTCCTATGGTACTCGACGAAGGCTCAACAAACACCCCTGGAGAAAGCTGAAGGTATGTGCCACACGCATATGTGATTTTCATATTCTAGGACTAATAACTGATTTTTGGCAAATATTTTTAGAGAGTCTGTCGGAGTGCGAAAATATGCCTGCGGGTGCTGCAAGAAAAAGCAAATCAAGCCCGCGGTTAAAGGGTTAAGGAGAGTAACGATGGGCTTGGGAGGGGAAGGGGAAAGGATTTCCGAGGGTGTAAAAGGTCCTACTGACACCCTGGGGGAGGGTCTTCAGGATCCTGAAGAGGCCTCTCTGCCTCAACCTCTCATATAAATCCCTCCTAATCACACACTGACACAATGTTGTCTTCGTCATCAGAGGGAAATGCAATACTGCAGTTTGACTGGGACACATCACGAGTCATGAGAAAGGTGTACTGGACTGGCGTGGCAGTACTAGGGAAACGTTCCCCGGTGTTAGCCATCTTCCCTCGCGGTCGTGGGTAACAGTACTGGACGCAGCACATCAGTACTAGAGAAGAACTCCTTGGATTTGGCCCACTTTGCGCGGCCAATCTGTACTAGCCCAACAAATCCGTACTACAGTAATAAATTATTTTATTTTGTTGCCGACCATACTAGACAAGAATAGTACTGGACAAACACGTACCAGATGCGAGGGTACTGTATATATACACTATATATTACACACACACACACACACATATATATATATATATATATATTACACACACACACACACACACACATATATATATATATATATATATATATATATATATATATATAGTAATCCCTCCAAAATCCGATGTAATAGAGCCAAAGCCATGTCCGGATAGTGATCCTGTCCGGATATTGGACCCCAGCCTCCTGGATTTGTACTTATGGACCCAAACTCAGAAAAACACCTATACAATTCCCTCTGGACATGCATTGCACCTATTTAAAGCCCAAATCACACCAATAAGGGACATAAAAGACTGAAATAAATGCAAGAGAACCATAAAATTAGGTTTTAGAGGTGAGTTTATACAATATTAAACATTCTGGGTACTTACAACAAGTCCCTGGCTCCTGGACTGGTTTGAACCGCCAGTTTGCAGTCCACAGTTAATCCTTTGCACTCTAAATTCTAATTTTTTAACACTGCACAACACTGTAAATTCCTATGTGTTCTAGTGGCGAGGTATTGCAGTTTATTCACAAAAAACGAGCACCTGTGGCTTGCATTGCTATAAGCATCTGCTCTCGATCGGAGTTAGGCTGTGACTGTTGATGATGGCGGCGTAACAGAGTTGCCAGATCGCAACGGCCACATTACCAAACTCCACAATTTTCATTACCATTTTTAACTTTCATTACTAAATTCGTAAAGCTAGCATCTATTCTTCACTAATTATATACACAAGTGGAAATACATGTAATCACTCTTCTTATAATTAAGAGCATGTTGATTATTATCACGCTATATAGGCTACCAAATTAATCAGAGAGAGCAAACAATCCAACATTTCCATCCTGCGTATCCTCATACATGTGAAAAATCCGTTTGGTATTGTATTATTCTGATTTATTACCAAACGAATTTTTCATTACCAAATTGGCCCATGTTTGGTAATGAAAAATACCAAATGACAACCCTGACAGGGAAGGGGAGAGAGGGGAGGAAGGAAGGGGTGAAGGGCCCATGGTGTAACAGCTGTTCGGAGCCACGCGGCAATTTCAAATTACGGGTGGGAAAAAAAGTCAGATTTTTTTCAAATTCTTTGCGGTTTTTGGCCAATTTGGGAATATTGGATCCCAGGATGAAAATGTCCGGTTATTGGGGATGTCTGGAAAATGGGCATCCAGATATTACAGGGATTACTATATATATATATATATATACATACATACAGTATACATACAGTAGAACCTCGGTCCTCGAACACAATCCGTTCTGGAAGGCTGTTCCAGGACCGAATTGGTCGAGGACCCAACTAATTTTCCCCATATGAAATAATGTAAAACATTTTAATCCGTTCCAAGACCCCAGATGCTTACCTATTTAAGTTTCAGCATTGGTACCAGTGCTTTCCTTTACAAGGTGACTGTATATTTCTCCTGCCTTTTCACAAATTATATACTCACTAACACTGTCTCCTGCTAACTGTTTCTCATTGATGAAGATACGCAATAATTTTTCCACTTCTTCAATTATTTTCCGCACTACTTTCCTCTTTTCACTGCCAGTAGCCGTACTGGATGAACTTGCTTTCTTTGGAGCCATTATTAGGGGCTAATACTGCACTGAATCAAGAAAAATGTGAAGCACAGCAGGACGACCACATTGACGAACAATAAAGGTGGACGCGTGACTGTCGGTCGGCCAGCTTCCCTTCGTTCGGCTACGTTCAGGTTGGTCGAGGTCCGATATTTTGGTCGACCTCAGGAGCAAAAATTTCTTGAATTTTTTGGTCGAGGTCCGATTTGTTCGACATGTGAGACGTTCGAGGACCGAGGTTCCACTGTGTATATATATATATATATATATCTACCTATCTATATATATATATGTACACACAGTATATATTACACCCACACATATATATATATATATATATATATATATATATAGTCCCCTCGCATCCAGTACGGTATTTTTGTCAAACAGTACTGCCGTACTGGGCTAAATCCATACTGGACAAACAACAGAACTTATGGGAAAAATGAATAATGTCAAACAAGCCTTGAAAAAGTCCCCCCTGAATTCAACTTAACTACATTTTGACAAAACTAAGATTTTACCAACCTTTAAGGTGAGTGGTGATGGGCTTGGCAGGGAAAGGGGAGGGGTATCCAAGGCTGTAGGAGGTCCTACTGACCCCATGAAGGAGGGTCATCAGGAGCCTGAGGAGGCCTCTCTGCCTCAACCTACCTCATAGTCACACACTGACATTGTTGTCTTCGTCATCAGGGGAAATTCCAATACCACAATGTGACTGACACATGACACGAGTCACAAGGAAGGTGTACTGGACTGCCATGGCAGTACTAGAGAAACGTTCCTCGGTGTTTGCCACCTTCTCGCACCCGGGAGGGTAATAGTACTGGATGCAGAACGTCAGTACTAGAGAAGAACTCTTAGGATTTGGCCCACTTTGCACGGTCGATTCGTACTAGCCTAATGAATCCGTACTACAGTAATGAATTACTGTATATTATTTTTTTGCCGACTGTACTGGATGAGATAACACTGGACAAACGTGTACTGGATGCGAGGGTACTGTATATATATATATATATATGTAGATAGATAGATAGATAGATAGCTATGTATACAGTAAACCCTTCATAAGTCGAACTATAAGGAGGGTCTACCCTGGTCTGAATTACTGAATTTTCCGTCTTAGTAAATTTTCACCCCAGAAAATTGCTAAAACAATACCTGTTACTTGTCCTTTCAACACTAAATTAAAGGAGCATATATATAAATATGTTATGACAAAAAACAATTCAGTAAATTTCTATCTATCTATCTATCTATTGCCAGACGCATCAATCCCATTTGGGGTGGCCACAAACAAATCGCCTCCAAGTCGCCCTGTCCCCTGCCATTTCACTGCCCTGCTCCCAACTCACCCCCCCCTCTCTCATATACCTCTCCACCCCATCCCTCCATCTCATCCTCAGCCTCCCCCTCCCTCTTCCCCCCTCAACCTCACTCACATACTCTCTCTTCGTCAGTCTCTCACCCACCATCCTCTCCACATGGCCAAACCACCTCAGTGTGTTCCTCATAACGCTTCCTATCACATCCACATCCACACCACAACGCTCCTTTATATCCTCATTCGTCAGCCTGTCTCTCCATGTGACTCCACAGGCTCCTCTTAAATAACTCATTTCCACTGCTCTCACTCTTGATTTGTGTCCAACAACGTCCAAGCTTCACTTCCATATGTTAAGAGCTGGTATCACAATACTGTCATGTAGTAACTTTTTCACTTCCATGCTCACTTCCCTGTTTCTCATCACTGCCTTCAAAGAACCAGCAACCTTTCTTCCCTGCTGTACCCTTTCAAGCACTTCACCCTCCAAACCTCCATCCTTACTCATCACACTACCCAAGTACTTAAACGTACTCACATTTTCCAATTCCTCACCACCCAACCTCGCTGTACATTCACTGACTTCACCTCTCTCAAAGACCATCACTTTACTTTTCCCTACCTTCACCTTTAGATTCCGTTTCTTACACACTCTCCTAAACTCATCCACCAAGCCTTGCAGCTCCCCTTCGTCTTCACTCAACAACACAGTATCATCTGCAAACAACAGTACAGGGAGTTTCCAAACACTATCCTCTCTCACCAGGGCCACTCCAACATCCAATACCCTACCTTGTACCTCTTTTATTACCCCATCCATGTACAGATTGAACAACCATGGAGACATGACACATCCCTGTTTCAACCCAACTTTCAAAGAGAAAAATTCACTTAGTTCACCATCCACACGCACTGCAGCCTTAGCACCATCATACATACTCTTCACAGCATTCAACAACTTCCCATCTACTCCATATATTCTTAACACTTTCCACAATCCTTGTCTATCCACCCTGTCATATGCTTTCTCCAAATCCTTGAAAGCCGCATACAACTTCTTTCTCTTCTCTAGAAACTTTTCCACTAAAGATCTAAGAATGAATATCTGATCTACACAACCTCTTCCCTTCCTAAAGCCTCCCTGTTCTTCTCCAACTAATTCCTCTGTTCTTTCTCTAACTCTGTCAATAAGTATCCTACCATACACTTTTTCCTATTATACTAAGAAGACAAATGCCCCTATGATTACCACACACTTCTTTTTTCCCTTTTCCTTTGTACAAGGGAATAATTATACCTGACTTCCTATCCTCCGGGACTCTACCTTCCTCCCAGGCTAATCTGCACATCTTCCACATCCATTTTACTACTATCTCTCCCCCATGCTTCAGCATTTTGCCAAATACTCCATCAATTCCTGGGGCTTTCCCCAATTTAACTTTCTTCATTGCTTCCACAACTTCTATCCTACCTTTAATTGGTAGAAAATCATTCATAGAGGCAGTACAGACCTGTTGACAGCTTGTGTGTTGGAGATGGATTTTCACCCCCCCAACTACAAAGAGAATACTTATTACTTGTCTTTTCAACACTAAAGTAATGGAGCAAATACAGTGTATAAATAAATAAAGGAAGAAAAAAAAAATTTAGTGCACCTAATTTACCATTCGTTAGTGGTAGTACAGACCTGTCAAGAGCTTGTGTTGGAGACGGAGGTGGTGGAGTTCACAATTTAACATAACATTCTAAACAGTACCCAGTATTTATTTCACTGAACATTAAGAATTAAGTGTAATCACTATAACAGACTGCAACGTAACACTTATAGTAATAATAATACTGAACTTTTATCATGATCACTTAACACTAAGTCACACGTACACATTTTTTTTTTCATTTAGTCAAATTACAGTTTTCCTAAACACACACACGGACACCATTCAGTGTCTGTGCCAAAGCTACTTGAAATGCTGGCTATCTGAAGAGCTGTAGAAGCAGAATCACTGCTGGAATCAGGAAGAGGGGTGGGCCGAAATGGCTTAAAGTCATGAATCTTCACTTGCTTCTGCGGCAAATACTGGCAACAAATAACCAAGCCTCGCAACTCCCTTACATGCGTTAAAAAATTTTGTGCTTCTGCATCATCAACATAATCCACCCAAGATATGACAACATCCATTGCTTCACGAACTTGGATAATTTGTGTGGATTCTTGCATCAAACATCACTGTTCTCTTCTTCATCGTCATCATCTTCATCCTTCTTCCCAGCCATGGACTCAGCAATTTCTTCTTCTGTTTGGTGATGATACCCAGGATCATCTGCATCCATTTCATACCACTTGTTGACATCATCTTCATTTATGTTCATCTCACCGACTTTCTGCATAACTTCAAGATAATCTGAAACTTCAAAACCAGTGAAATCAGGAAAGCAGCAGACTGGTGGCCACATGTCCTCCTGGCCCCACCGTTGTCCCCCTACCCTGCATCTTGGCGTACTTACATACATGGTCTTGGCCTGAGTACGACTTAACGAAAATTATGTCTTTTACAAGTTCGACTTATGAAGGGTTTACTGTGTGTGTGTGTATATATATATATATATATACTGTATATGTATTATACAGTATATATAGTATATATATATATATATATTACGCACACACATACAACATCATATATAGTAATCCCTCCAATATCCGGACGCCCATTTTCCGGACATCCCCAATAACCGGACATTTTTGTCCTGGGATCCAATATTCCCAAAATGGGCCAAAAACTGCAAAAAATTTGAAAAAAAATCTGACTTTTTTTCCCACTCGTAATTTGAAATTGCCGCGTGGCATCGAACAGCTGTTACACCATGGTCCTTTCACCCCTTCCTTCCTCCCCCCTCCCCTGTCAGGGTTGCCATTTGGTATTTTTCATTACCAAATGTGGGCCAATTTCGTAATGAAAAATTCGTTTGGTAATGAATCAGAATAATACAAAACCAAACGGATTTTTCACATGTATGAGGATACACAGGATGGAGATGGTGGATTGTTTGCTCTCTCTGATTAATTTGGTAGCCTATATAGCGTGATAATAATCAACATGCTCTTAATTATAAGAAGAGCGATTACATGTATTTCCACTTGTGCATATAATTAGTGAAGAATAGATGCTGGCTTTACGAATTTAGTAATGATAGTTAAAAATGGTAATGAAAATTGAGGAGTTTGGTAATGTGGCTGTTGCGATCTGGCAACTCTGTTACCCCGCCATCATCAACAGTCACAGCCTAACTCCTATTGTGAGCAGATGCTTATAGCAATGCAAGCCACAGGTGCTCGTTTTCTGTGAATAAACAGTGAATAAACTGCAATACCTCGCCACTAGAACACACGGGAATTTACAGTGTTGTGCAGTGTTAAGAAATTAGAATTTAGAGTGCAAAGGATTAACTGTGGACTGCAAACTGGCAATTCAAACCAGTCCAAGAGCCAGGGACTTGTAAGTACCCAGAATGTTTAATATTGTATAAACTCACCTCTAAAACCTAATTTTATGGTTCTTTTGCATTTATTTCAGTCTTCTATGTCCCTTATTGGTGTGATTTGGGTCTTAAATAGGTACTATGCATGTCTAGAGGGAGTTGTATAGGTGTTTTTCTGAGTTTGGGTCCATAAGTACAAGTCCAGGAGGCTGGGGCCCAATATCCGGACAGGATTACTATCCGGAAATGCCTTTGGCTCTATTACATCAGATATTGGAGGGATCAATGTGTGTATATATATATATATATATATATATATATATATATATCAGGGGTTCCCAACCTTTATTTACCCATTACCCCATTTTCCACACCTCCCTTCACTCATTACCCCTCATTGCTTATGTTTCCACAATTGCATTTTAGCTGCTTAACATTTTGATGCCTAGATTTTAGTTTGAATGTAGGACTTAATTAAAGGTTAGGCTAAAACCAAGAGAGTTATTGCAAGGAGTAATTTATTTTTATTATTAACACTGATACCAAATAAACATGACTTTAAACATTCATCTCTGAATTTTAGTATAGGTCTGAAAGTCTATCATAACTGGTATGATTTTTAGATTTTTTTTTTTTTGTTACCTCCCCCATTACCCTTCACAAAAGACCAAATTACCCCACTTGGGGTAATTTACCCCAGGTTGGGAACCCCTGATATATATATATATGAATAAATGCAGAGACTTCACTTCACCGTGAAGATATGTATGCAAACTAACCACAGGAGAAATGAAAGGAGCGACAGTGAGTACTTTCGTATATTACATCTTCGTCTCACTCTGTCCGAAGATGTAATATACGAAAGTATTCACTGTCGCTCCTTTCATTTCTCCTGTGGTTAGTCTGCATATATATATATATATATATATATATATATATATATATATATATATTTTACTTCGACACCTCATTTTTCGCGCAAGAAAAGTTTCCGAGTTGTCTCACAATTCGCAAATTTCCCCACAATTCGATGCTCCCAGGTGGCAGCCAACGACGCATACCAATGCCCATTTGTTGGTGGCCATCTTGTGACCACCATGTCCACCATAACTGACATGGCAACCACCTTCGATGCATACACCAGGACTATGTCTGAGGCTACCAACATCCTACTGACCTTGAGTGATCTGATGTCTCAAGTGATGGCCGTCTACAACAGAAACATAAAGGAGCAAAGACAAACCCGGATCACACGATATTTTCATGAAAGACAGAATGTGGCTGCTGTTCTGCAAGACTTGGATGTGCCAGCAGGGGTGGATGAAAGAGAAGTGGACAGAGAGGAAGTGGAGGTGCTGGAGCCTGTGTTCAACTTCGAGGGCTTCGGCATAGGTGATGGGGCTTCCCCAGAGATGCCCATGTCACCTAGAAACTAGCCCCTCTATCCTCAACACACCTTCACCTGCCGCTCAAGCCAGTCTTCACTTTATTTCTGGTAAGGATTTTTGGTGTTGCAGCTCTTTATAACAGCTTTAATGTCTTTTCAGGCACATGTTTGTGTTATGCTGTTTTAGCACTAGTAAACACTCTTCATTTAATTTTGGGTAGGGCCAGTTTGGTGTTATAGTACTTTCTGATAGGGTAGGTACATGTCCCACTGGAACACTCCTCTATTTTTCCCATTGATTTTAAACTTCACAATTCGACGTTTTGCATTTCATGTGGTTCCGGACTATCAGACAGGTACCTGAAAATGTTCAAAACAAACCCCCAAAAATAATATTATAATAATTAAAAAATGACAGTTTTCTTTACTTACCTTTGTAGTGTAGTGCAGATGTAGGCTGTCTGAGGTCATATTAGTGCTAGTAGTGTTGGGGTGGTACAGTAATACCATCGATATTTCTCTATTTTTTCTCAATTTCTCTCAATTTTTAACCCAAAAAAGCTAAAAATGACCCTTGGCTGAAAACTCCGAACCATCAGGTTTTCCAAACCATTGGATGCCAGATTATCTGAAGTTCACTGTATACATATATATACAGTATATATAAATACACACACACACACACACACACACACACACAGAGAAAGAGAGAGAGAGATACACAGTATACAGTAAAACCTTGATAAGTCGACCCCGCAGAAGGTGGAATTTCCGTTAAGTCGAACTCTGAATGAGGTGTGACTTAGTGTTTATACACGGGGTTACATTTCAGTTAATTATATTCCAAGCTGCTAGGTGCAATCAAGGGTTTTTATGATGGTAGTGAACCATGTGTATGGGTAAATGGGCATCTAAGCGAATGGTTCACAATTGGTGTCGGCTTGAGACAAGGCTGTGTGATATCCCAACAGTTGTTAAATATATACTGTATATGGATGGGGAGACAAGAGAAGTAAAAACACGAGTAATGGAGAGGGGGATGGCATTGGTAATGAATGGTCATGGGTGAAATATCTCAAATTTGTTGTATGCTGATGATGCAGTACTACTTATAAATACTGCACAAGAACATGGAAGACTAGTGCAGAGTTTTGCTGATGTCTGTGAGCGTCGTGCCTTGAGAGTAAATGCAGAAAAGAGTAAAGTGATCGTTATTGAGAGAAAAGGTGACTCCCAGTGTAATGTTATAGTGAATGAAGAGAGATTGGAATTGGTGAGAGTTCAAATACCTGGGTACAGTGACAGAAAAGAGAGGAAAGTGTGCAAAAGAAATGGAAATTAGAGTGACACAAGGAAGGAAAGCAGCTGGTGCAATGAAGGCCTTGATAAGAAACAGAGGCCTTGAGTGTTGCAGCTGAACGATGTTTACATGAAGGAGTGTCAGTGCCAACTTTAACATATGGATGCGAGCCTATGGTGTGGCATGAAAATGAAGAGTCAAGGGTGAGAGCAGTGGAGATGGGACTGCTGAGGAATGTATGTGGAGTACAGAGAGTGGACAGGATACAAAATAACATGGTTCGTGAAAGATGTGGAGTGAGGAAGTCTGTGGACACCAGAATCGAAGAGAGTGTACTGAGATGGTATGGCCATGTGGAGAGAATGGATAACAATAGTGGTGAAAAATGTACATCTGAGGGAATTTGAAGGAGGGAGGACGCAAGGTAGGCCAAGGAGAAGATGGAGAGATATGGTAGATGAGTGTGTTAGGAAGAGAGGTTTGGAAGTCGATGTGGCTAGGGAACTGACACGAGATCGAGCTGACTGGATGAATATTGTAAGGAGAAGTGCATGATCAAGGATCTGGCACCCCTTTTTAACGTGAAAAAGTTCGGATTGACTCTATCATACGTTCATGTGAAGCTATGAACGTGGTGAATGTTTTTGGCGTATCAGATAGAGCCAGGATTCCGGGGGCTTGAACAATGAGTGAATGGAAGCATGGCCCATTGGATTGGGCAAATTTGGGCTGTCTGGACATTGCTACTCCTCACCCTGCCCTGGGGTGGGAAAGGAGGTCTGGATGATGATGATGATACTGTATACTGTATATATATGAGGAAAAATCCTTGACTACTAGACTATTAAATCCAATATTAGGGATTTAAGTTGGTTTATTTTTTTCCACAATGCATTAACTCTAGGCTGGTCTCACCTGAGTTGACTAATGATCAAAATGTTATGTACTTTTAAGTACTGTATAAATATTGTTTTATTTTATAAATAATGGCCAGCCTACCAAGATCTTACGTATGGTACTTTCAGGTATAAAAGCTGTATTTTATTACCTGGGTAACAACCAAAAGCACACACACATAATGTATTTCATATACACTTCATTCCCAAGATCTGGCTTAGAGTACAAGCTATAATGTCCTGTGTTTACTATCTGTCTAATAATTGAGTGTTGCATACTTTTAGTTTGAGAGGAGCGAGAGAGTGCTGTTGATTGGAGACATGAATGGCAAAGTTGGGAATGTACAAGTGGATGGAGTGGTTGGTCAGTGGGGTGTGCCAGCTGACGTAGATGGGAATGGAAGTGCTTTGGTGGACATCTGTGCTTGTAAGGGGTTGGCAATAGCCAACACCTACTTTCGGCATAAGATGATCCACCGGTATACATGGAGAGTAATGAGGAGGATGGATGGTGAACTTGTTGAACGAAAGGCAATGATAGACTATGTGTGTGTGGATGAGCGAATGAGAAGACAAGTGTTGGATGCAAGAGTGTGGAGAGGGTGGGGGAATGGAGTCTCGGACCATCACTTAGTGATGGCCAAGGGAGAGCTGCAAAGAAAGTGGTTGAGGAGACGAAGGGGAAGACAGGAGGAAGCAACTCCTGTGAGAAGAGTGGAGAAATTGCAAGATAGTGAGAAAATGACAGAGTATAAGAGCATAGTGGAAGAAAGATTGGGAAGGTACGAGCTAGAGCAGATGGAAGGGGTGGAAGACATATGTAAGATATTCACGGAAGAGATAGGCGCAGCGTGTGAGGCGGTTTGTGGAGTGAGGAGGAGATGAAAGGGTGTGCAAGGGATAGCATGGTGGAATGATGAGGTGAAACGAGCTGTGGAACAAAAGAAGAAGGCATATAGTGAATGGTTAGCGAGTAGAGGTAGGGGAGAAGATGAGAGAGAGAAGAAAGAGGTATATGTTAGCAGGAGAAGGGAGGTTAAGAGACTGGTGAAGAAGAGTAAAAAGAAAGTGGATGAAGAGTTTGGGAGGAATCTGAGTGTGAAATGGAGGGAGAGTAAGAAATTGTTTTGGAAGAAGGTAAAGAAAGTAAGGCAGTGTAAAAGGGGAAACAGTAGGGGAGTGAAAGATAGGAATAATAGATTGTTGGTGGAGAAGAGAGAGAAACTGAGGAGATGGATGGAGCACTTTGAGGATTTGTTGAATGTAGAAAGTGAGAGCAGTGCGAGTATAAGTGGTTGGGGAATGGCTGGGAGAAGAAGAGATGAGAGGAGGGAGGAAGAGATCAGTAGGGCGGAAGTAGTGGAAGCGATCAAGAAGATTAAGTTGGGAAAGGCCCCAGGAATTGATGGAGTGTGTGGTAAAATGCTCAGGTATGGGGGTGAGATTGTTGTGGAGTGGATATGGAAGTTGTGTAGATTGGCTTGGGAAGAGGGAAGGGTTCCAGAGGACTGAAAATCAGGTATAATTGTTCCTTTATACAAAGGAAAAGGGGAGAGAGAAGTATGTGGTAACCATAGGGGTATTTGCCTTCTTAGTGTGACTGGTAAAATATATGGTAGAATACTCATTGATAGGGTTAGGCATATGATAGAGGAGCTAGTTGGAGAAGAACAAGGGGGATTTAGGAAGGGAAAAGGGTGTGTAGATCAGATATTTGTTCTAAGATGTTTAGTGGAGAAGTATCTAGAGAAGGGAAGGAAAGTGTATGCTGCCTTCATGGACTTGGAGAGCGCTTATGACAGAATAGATAGGCAAGGTATGTGGAAGGTATTAAGAATATATGGAGTGAAGGGGAAATTGTTGAGTGCTGTGAAGAGTATGTACGAGGGAGCTAGGGCTACGGTGCGAGTGGATGGTGAGCTGAGTGAGTTCTTTGATCTCAATGTGGGACTGAAACAGGGTTGTGTGATGTCTCCATGGCTGTTTAATATATACATGGATGGGGTTGTAAAGGAGGTGCAAGATAGGGCAGTGAATGTGGGGGTGGCTCTAATGAATGAGGGTGAGATTTGGAAGCTTCTGGTGTCGCTGTTTGCTGATGATACAGTATTGTTGAGTGAGGATGAATGGGAGTTGCAGGGTTTGGTGAATGAATTTGGGACAGTGTGTAGGAGGAGGAATCTGAAAATTAATGTAAACAAATGTAAAGTTATGGTGTTTGAGAAGAATGAAGTCACAGAGTGTACAGTGAGGTTGGATGGTGAGGATATGGAGAATGAGAGCGCATTCAAGTACTTGGGTAGTGTGATGAGTAAGGATGGAACTTTGGGGGATGAAGTGTGTGAAAGGGTACAGCAGGGAAGGAAGGTTGTTGGTACACTGAAAGCAGTGATGAGAAATAGGGAGGTGAGTATGGAAGTTAAGAAGTCACTACCTGATAGTATTGTGATCCCTACCCTGACGTATGGAAGCGAGGCATGGACCTTGCAAGAGGGGAACAAGTCAATAGTGAGAGCAGTGGAAATGAGTTACTTGAGAGGAGCATGTGGAGTGACATGGAGGGACAGGTTGATGAATGAAGAAGTGAAGGAATGCTGTGGGGTGGATGTGGATGTGGTTGAGAAGATTAGGAGAAATACAATGAGGTGGTTTGGACATGTGAAGAGAATGGAGAATGAAAGACTGACTAAGAGGGTGTATGTAGGTGAGGTGGAGGGAGGGAAAGGGAGAGAGTAGACCGAGGATGAGGTGGAGGGATGGAGTTGAGAGGTATATGAGGGAGGGGGGGGTGAGTTGGGGGGAGGGTAGTCAAATGGTGGGTGACAGAGCGACTTGGAGGCGTTTTGTCTGCGGCCACCCTTTGCGTGATTAGGGTGTCGGGCTATAGATAGATAGATAGATAGCATACTTTTAGTGAAGCACAAAAGTTAAGGTACATGATTCATTTTTCCTATTATTAGCCCAGCGGCAAAGACATTACTGTACTTACTTATGAGTATTAATGTGCCTTATTAATATTTTAAAATCCAAAGATATGGTAAAGTTATCATTTAATAGCTATTTTACAACAAAAATCCAAGGAAAAAACCTAAAGGAACTGTGATAGTTCGATGTAGTTTAATACAGTATTGTAATATAATTTTCTTTAACGTAACAGCGTTTTTTCATGTTAGCTAAATGAAATTAGATTTGCAACTAACAACCAAATTTAGCAATAAATTCACGAAGGGCAGAGATAATTGTGTATATTGTTTAATTATATACATTTTACTGAAGATGAATAGAAAAAATGAAAAGAAACTGAATTTCTGCTCACATCTCTTGTACCATCGAAAGTAAACATTGATGGGATATCGCCAATGTATGTGTGTACTGCCTGACTCGCAGGTTTCTACCAGTCTGCCACAACTCCTTGACAGAAAACTGCTGTCTAGGTATTTGTATCAAGTTTCATTCTAACCACAGTGATACAATACTATGTTCTAAATGTTCTGTATGTATTAGTTCAAGGATTTTACCATTCATGCAGTGAACAGAACGTAGGATGTGACCATTTCTTTGAAATCATTACAGCCATAGTTCATGCCTTAAATGGTGAAGAAATAAGTGCTAGAGTATAGGGACATGGATAAAACAAAGATTCAAATACAGATTGTCATTACTCAGTCAATTCCGATACTATCAGATGATTTTTCCCTTCTGGTAATGATACAAATATCAATCAACTTTTGCTTGCTGATTTTCAGCACTACCAGTATGTCTGGAAAAAGTTCAGAGCAAACCACGTGAGCAAGTGACACTATAAAGGGGAAAATATTTATTAATATGGTGCCAAAAACAATAATATGGTAAGGCAGAAAGGAATGTGTATTCATACCAATGAAAGAAATGTACATTTGTTCTAACTAAGGGAACTTGCGCCAGGTAGTGGTTCGAATGACACTCTTGTTTTTCCCATGTTTTGGTTAGCTGAACTTCATTCGGATATGATTTTTTTTTTTTTTCTCAAGCCAATAAAAGTGTAGAAATTTTCTTCGTGTCAACCATTTGGCTTCCAGTACATAAGACAGTGCCTATGAAATATCAGTAATCCTGTCTGTGATTTTCTGTTTATGGGACACCTACACATTCTAAAGTCTAAAATAACAAATTAATACCAGTTAAATAAGTTCATTCATTCATTCATTGCCAGACGCCATGTATCCCAAACGGGGTGACCAAGGGCTTAGAGTTAATTGTTTTACAGGGAGGGGCACTAATCCTCCACCAATCTTTGGTTAATATAACATGCACGTACACACACACACACACACACACACACACACACACACACACACACACACACACATCCACTGTGTCATGACATTATTCAGTGCTATATATAACAATATACTGCCTGTGTCATTATATTATTCATTGCTATATTTAACAATATACTGCCCCACGAATCTTCACTGCCTCCTGGGTCTCATTCCTCCCAGTTCACCTCTTTACAATTATAATCACCCATTGGAATTATACTGTTGCTTCTCTCAATCACTTTCTGTAGATAACTAACCATGTCTGACAACATCTCCTGGTATTCATCATCATTCCATGCTCTTATCTTAGGGGGAACATATACCACTGCCACATCTCTCTTGCCATTCTTTCCAGTTTCTAAATTCACATTTATCACTTCTGCCCTACCCTCTCCCATTTCCACAGTATCCACATTCAAGTAGTTGTTCACTGCTATTCATCACTCCTCCTCCCATTTTTTTCTTTTCTGTCTCTTCTCCACAGTTTGTATTTACCATCTCCCATACGGATATCAATATCCTCTCTTAACTTGGTCGCTACAAAGCACATAACATCTGGTTCACGTGCTCTTAAAAAGTTGTTGATTTCTAACCTTGCCGATATTAAATCACCAACATTAGTATATGCTACTTTCAAACTTTTTTCGTTGTTTTTATACCCTACTCTCTCCTACTCTCTGTCTGTACCACTTCCTCAATTTCTGATCCATTACTCTCCAATAAAACACTGCCTTCTCTTCCTCCATTCTCTGTTCGTTTTTTGCCTTTGCTTCCTTTACTAACTCCTTTGTTTTAGCTGTTTCTTCCTCATTTGCATCTCTCCTTATCCAAACATTTTTTAACCTCTCTTTGTCTGATAATATCCATGTTTTATTGATTCTTTCATTTCCCATTAACTGGGAGTTAAACAATAGCTTAAGTGGCCTTGCCCCTCCATCCTTGTACTTTCCTAACCTAAACACTTCTTCAATCTCTTCTTGAGCTTCATTGTTACCCTCCATAACTACTGAAATTTTTTTTTGAAAATGCGGATTGGAGGAAATTCAAAGAAACAAGAGAGACGCAGAGGAAGTTGGATATCTTTCTAGACTTCTATAATTCGGGAGTGGAAAAATATGTGCCAAGAGTAATTGGGAAACAAACAGGAAAAAGGAGTGGTTTAACAGACGGTGTATGGTAGGGGAAAAAAAAAAAAAAAAAAAAAAAAAAAAAAAAAAAAAAAAAAGGGACATGGTGTGGAACAAATTAAGAAAGAGAGGAAATAACAGAGCAAAGGAAGTATATAAAAGAACTGGACATGAGTACAGTATACAAGAATATGTAGAGAGGAAGAAAGGAACTTTGAAAAAGGTGTAACTGACAAATGTATGGAAGAACCCAAATTGTTTTATAGATTTGTCAATGGCAAATTGAAACAAAAGGAAGGAATCACCAAACTGAAAGTAGAAAGAGTGGCCATGAAGATGCGGCAATGCAAGCTGAAATAATGAACAAATGTTTTCAGTCACTTTTCACTAATGAAAAGGATTTTGTGGAGGGGGAGGGAGCGACTACAAATGTGATGATAAAAGATATAAAAGTGGAAGTGCAGGAAGTATATAAATTACTGGAAATTCAAGATGTAAGGAAGCCCCAGGACCACATGGAATCTCTAATTGGGTACTGAAGGAATGCAGGAGATCAACTGGCATTTAAGATTTACAGTTTGTGTGTTCTCTGGAAGAGGGGAAAGTGCCTCAGGGAATGGAAGAGGGCGAATGTGGTACCAATTTATAAGGGAGGAAACAGAGAAGAACCCCTGAATTACAGACCAGTGTCCGTGACTAGCATGGTCACAAATTTGTGCAAGAGAATCCTGAAAGATAGATGGATAAAATATCTGGAAAAGTTGAACATTTTGGCTGAGAGTCAGTTTGGATTCAGAAGTGGAAAGTCATGTGTCTCCAACTTGTTGAGCTTTTACTCAAGAGCAATTGACGTGTTACAAGAGAGAGATGGTTGGGTGGATTGTGTGTATTTAGATTTGGAGAAGGCCTTCAACAAGGTACCCCATCAGTGACTATTGTAGAAATTGGAGCATATAGGAGGACTGATGGGGAACCTCCTGGAATGTATGACCGACTTTTTGAGAGACAGACAAATGAGGACAGTAATAAAGGCCAGGATGTCTGGATGGAGGGAAGTAACAGGTGGAGTCCCATAGGGCTCGATGTTAGCGCCAGTAATGTTCCTGATTTACATATATGATGTGGTAGATGGAATGAATAGTTATGCAAGTCTGTTTGCTGATGATGCAAAGATCTTGAGGAAAGTAGAAGTTGAGGAAGACTGTAAAATGCTGCAGGAGGACCTGGATAGGATACACGATTGGAGCCGGATGTGGGAAATGAAATTCAACACAAAAAAATGTAAAATATTGGAAATTAGTAAAAGTACCAACAGACCATCACTGAATTATATGATGGGTAATGAACCAATCACAAAAGCGAGAGCAGAAAGATTTGGGAGTGTTGGCCCAGGGTAGTCTGTCAGCTGAAAAACACATTAACAAGAGTTAGAGAGACGTATAAACTCTTGACCAACATAGGAGTAGCATTTCATTACATGGATGAGGCGATGATGAAAAAATTGATAGTGGCTATGATCCACCCTAGGTTAGAATATGCAGCAGTAATGTGGTCCCCACACAAAAAGAAAGATATAAACATGACAGACAGAATACAAAGAACAGCAACTAAGATGGTCCCCAGCCTGGCAGATCTATCATAAAGAGAGAGGCTGGAAAAGCTGGATTTGCCTTCCTTAGAGGAAAGGAGAGAGAGGGGCGATATGACTGCAGAGTTCAGGGCCATGATGGGAGTAGACAAAGTTGACAGAGAAGATCTGTTTGTATGGGATACAAGAGTAACAAGAGGACACGGACTGAAACTGAAGAAGCCAAGCTGCTTGAACGATAACAAGAAATATAGTTTTCCTTATAGATTCACAGACCTGTGGAATAGCCTGGACAAAGAGATTGTCCAGTCAAAAAACTTAAACGAGTTTAAAGCAAAATTTGAATTACTGTGAAACAGAGACGGGACCCCACGAGTGTAGCTAATTTCCTGTATATCACAACTAGGTAAATACACACACACAATTCTGGGAAACAAGAGAGAGACAATTCTGGGAAACAAGAGAGATACAGAAGAAGTGGGATATCTTTCTAGACTTCTATAATATCAGTGTGGAAAAGTATATGCCAAAAGTTAGTGAGAAAGAGAACTGGAGAAATGACTGATTCAACAAAAGGTGTATGACTGCAAAAAAGGACAGGGACAAGGGATGGAAGTAATGTAGAAAGAAAAGTAATAACAGAACAAAGGAAGACTACAGAAGAACTAGAAATGAATATACAAGAATATGTAGAGAGGCAGAAAGACTTTGAAAAAGGTATGGTTGACAAATGTAAAGAAGAACCTAAATTGTTTTACAGATTTGTTAATGACAAACTGAAACAAAAGGAAGGTTTCAGTAAGCTGAAAGTAGAAGGAAATGTCTATAAAGATGTGGTTATGCAAACTGAAATAATGAACATATACTTCCAATCAGTGTTCACTAGAGAAAGTGATTGTGTGGAAGAGGAGGGAGTGACTAGAAATGTAGTATTAAAAGATGTAAAGGTTGAAGTGCAAGAGGTACAGTATACAAATTACTGGAAACTCAAGTTGTTAGGAAGGCCCCAGGACCAGACGGGATCTCTAAAGGAATGCAGACAACAAACGGCGGAAAAGATTCATGGTTTAATTGTGTGTTCTCTGCAAGAAAGGAAAGTGCCTCAGGGAATGGAAGAGGACAACATGGTACCAATTTATAAGGGAGGGAACAAGAAGGAACCCCTGCATTATAGACCAGTGTCCCTGACCAGCATGGTTGCAAAACTGTAGGAGTGAATCCTGAACGACAGATAGACAAAATATCTCGAGGAGACGGACATTTTGGCAGAAAGTCAGTTTGGATTCAGAAGTGGATGGTCGTGTGTTTCCAACTTGTTGAGCTTCTAATCAAGGGCAACAGATGTGCTAAAGAAGATAGTTGGGTGGACTGTGCGTATTTAAATTTGGAGAAAGCCTCCGACAAGGTACCCGACAAGCAACTAATGTGAAAACTGGAACACATAGGACTGAAGGGGAACCTCTTAGAGTGGACAAAAGACTTCTTCAGAGACAGACAAATAAGGACACTAACAAAAGGCAGCATGTCTGGATGGAGAGAAGTAACAAGTGGAGTCCCACAGGGCTCGGTGTTAGCACCCGTTATGTTTCTGATTTACGTAAACGATGTGGTCTATGGAATGAACAGTTCTGCAGCTCTGTTTGCTAATGATGCAAAGATCTTGAGGTGAGTGTAAGTTGAAGAAGACTGTAATATGCTGCAGGAGGACCCGGATATGATTGGAGCCGGATGTGGGAAATAAACTTCAATGAAAAAAAATGTCCAATATTAGGAATGGGTTAAAATACCTTGAGACCATCGCTGAATTATTTGATGGGTAATGAACCAATCACAATAGCAAGAGAAAAGGACTTAGGAGTGCTGGTCCAGGATAATTTGTCACCTGAAAAACACATTAATAAGATAGTTAGGCAGACGTATAATCTCTTGTCTAACATAAGAGTCAGCATATTATTACGTGGATGAGGAGATGATGAAAAAATTGACATTGGCTATGATCTGCCCCAGGTTGAAATACGCTGCGGTAGTGTGGTCCATCCATCCATCATCCAATCCTATGTTGCCCCATGAGGGGTATAGGAGCCCAGGGCTAGGCAAGTTGGTCCTGACATTTAAGATGAGTGACCAGCCTCACACATCCTTGAGTGGCATTACGTGAGCAATAAACCCCAACCATCTCTTGGATATAAACCTGCACCAGCTCAATCCAATTAGAGTGCCTTAATTACTCACTAAATCACCATAAGTTGGTTACATGGTTACCACCCAGCACAGTAAATGGTTTCCTGGTGTACAGGAAAACATTTGGCTTGTCACTCAGTTTAAAGTCACCCATAGGCAAAAGGAAAAGGAAAGAATGAAGGAAAGAAAGACAGGAGAGGGAGTGTAAAGTCCTCACATAAAAAGAAAGATATAAATAAGATCGACAGAATACAGAGAACAGCAACCAAGATAGCCAGGCAGATGTCGTACAGGGAAAGGCTGGAAACACTAGACCTGCCTCTCCTAGAAGAAAGGAGAGGGGAAACATGATTGCAGAGTTCAGGGCCAAGATGGGAGTAGAAAAAATTGACAGAGAAGATCTGTTTGTATGGAATGGGAGAGTAACTGGAGGACACAGAATGAAACTGAAAAAGATAAGCTGCTCGAAGGATATCAAGAAATATAGTCTTCTATATAGATGCACAGAACTGTGGAACAGCCTGGACAAAGAGATTGCCCACTCTAAAAACTTAAATGAGTTCAAAGCAAAATCTGACCAAATCAAAAATTGACAACGAGAAACAGAGACGGGACCCCACGAGCGTAACTCATTTCCTGTATATCACAACTAGGTAAATACACACACATACACACAAAAGCTTTGCATCAGAGCAGAACGGATTCTTGGTCAAAATACACAGGCGGTCTCTGTTCTATGAAGGGTCGACTTAAGATTTTTTTACTTAATGATCGCGTACTTTCAGTACAGTATTCATTCAATTGCATGACATTCAACATTTTATTATAAAATAGGCTTTGTGTAGGTTCAGGTAAGCGTTCTAAGCATGTTTAACCCAATCATTGCGTCAGTGTTTGTTTACATGTAAATCCTGTGTGCGGCAGTTTTCAAATATTTAGAAAAAAAATAAACTGTCAAAAGATTGAGAAAAAAATCCCAAGTTCAATGGTATATAACACAATATAGCAAACAAAAAAATTACCTCTGATACAGGTCCATGAAGTAATAAATATTCCCTGTGTGGTGGTGTCAGGCAAACGATGTGTTATGGCTGCACTGTGTTGTCAGTGTCAATCTTGCGATCAGATAAGGTGTAAATCAGCATCTAAACCATCATTGTCATCATCTAACAACGTATCACTATCATTACTACACTCATCCAGAGATTTCATCCAATATTTGCTTGGGCTACTGCTAGTGGGGGCATGGAGAAGATTTCGTACCTTTACCTTCGGCATTTTGTAGGTAATTCAGCTGAGCTCTGCACCTCGTAAAAATGCATAATTGATGTATGGCAATATTCTATAGGGTGCCATGAGTTGCTAGCTGATTTATTTTGTGCCATTTCTGACGGCGGAATTTTTGAAAGCAGGAAATCATATATGATACAGCCGCAATCAGAGCCATTTGGACTCAGATATCATATATGATACAGCCGCAGTCAATGCGTTAAATAGCTTGGTAGGCTTGGGTTGGCTATGACGTTCAGTTGGTTAGGTGTATTAAATGCATTTTCGACTAGCGACGAATTCCACTTACAATCAGCTTTTCAGAACATAACCCGTTCATAAGGCCCTGTCCACACGAGCGGGCAATGCCCGACGGGCACTGCCCACTGAGCATATATCCCTCGCTTCTTTAGCACTGTTACCAGATCAAGCAGTTTCTGGCAGCCATTGGTCACTACCGGGCACACTTGTTTTGTTGTCCACACAGCAAGCATTGCCCCAACAATGGGCAAGGGTGTTATAGATAGTTTGACAGTGGTTTCCGTGCTTATGACGTCATCTACGCTCGTGCCTGCCAGCCACCTTCTAAATGTGTGAAATGGAATGTGATTTGGTATCAGTGTTTGCCCGTCGGGCACTGCCCTCGCATGTGGACGGGGCTTAAGTCAGGGACCACCTGCGCTAGAATCTGAATTTCTGCCTTTACCAAAGGGTTGGTATACACTGCAATCTCAAATTTAGACACAATGTAAAAACTTCACTAAATTTCAGTCATCTAATCTTAAATGCACTACTCATGGAGAAAAATAAGTTAGTGCTAAGAGTGACATGACAACACAAAATAAAAACTTTTCTGCTTAATTTTCTCTTCTCTCCCTCCTTCAAAAATGAAAACAATCTCATATCATTTATAAATACTCCAATGTGACTGCATTTCCATTACCTCCCTTCCAATATATTACCAAATATTACTTGCCACTTGATTACTATAACAGCATAATCAAGAAGTCATGTGGCAGTGTTAAAAAAATACAACATATTAATGCTGGAATAAGTCCATCAGTTGATGCATATTGGCACCTCCCTGCTGCCTCTTGTGGCAATGTCCAATAACTGATGAGTGTAGTAATACCTGTCTCTTGTAAGTTTTAGCTACCATGCATTACCATATTTTTTTTGGGCTCTTGTCACTAGGCATTATTATTTTTGTTGAAATATGGGCTAGGTTTTGATGCCGAGCTTAACAAACCAGACCCAATTATCCACCTGCTTTGGCTGTACTGGAAGGTCAAGTGCTTGAAAGGGTACAACAAGGAAGAAAGATTGCTGGTTCCTTGAAGGCAGTGATAAGAAACATGGAAGTGAGCATGGAAGTGAAAAAGTTATTACATGACACTATTGTGATACCAACTCTAAAGATGGATGTGAAGTTTGGACGATGATGGAGGGACACAAGTCAAGAGTGAGAGCAGTGGAAATGAGTTATTTGAGAGGAGCCTGTGGAGTCACAAGGAGAGACAGACTGACAAATGAGGATGTGGATCAGTGTTGTGGTGTGGATGTGGATGTAATAGGAAGCGTTAGGAGAAACACACTGAGGTGGTTTAGCCATGTGGAGAGGATGGAGAGTGAGAGACTGATGAGAAGAGTGCATGTGAGTGAGGTGGAGGGGGAGAGAGGGTAGGGAAGGCAAAGGATGAGATGGAGTGGAGGGGTATATGAGAGAGGGGGATGTGAATTAGAGGCAGGGCAGGGAAATGGCGGGGGACAGGGTGACGTGGAGGCGATTTGTTTGTGGTCACCCCATATAAAAGATTAAGGGGTCTGGCAATAGATAGATAGATAAATAGATAGGCTAGGTAATTCAATCATCATCATCATCATCCGGACCTCCTTTCCCACTTTAGGGCAGGGTGAGGTGTAGCAATGTCCAGACAGCCCAAATTTGCCCAGTCCAATTGGCCACACTTCCATTCGCTCACCATTCAAGCTCCCAGAATCCTGGCTCTATCTGATACGCCAAGATCATTCACCACTTTCCGTAGATTCACATACATGTATCCAACAGAGTCGATCCGGACGCTGTCACGTTAAAAAAGGTGCCAAATCCCTGATCATGCACTTCTCCTCACAATATTCATCCAGCCAGCTCAATCTCTTGTCAGTCCCCTAGCCTCACCAACTTCCAAACCTCTCTTCCTCACACACTCATCCACCACCTCCAACTTCTCCTTGGCCTATCTTGCCTCCTCCCTTCTTCAAATTTTCTCAAATATACCTTTTCACTACTCTATTGTCATCCATTCTCTTCACATGACCATACCACCTTAGTACACTCTCTTCAGTTCTGGTGTCCACAGACTTCTTCACTCCACATCATTCACAAATCACACTGTTTTGTATCCTATCCACTCTCTGTATACCACATATATTCCTCAGCAGTCCCATCGCCGCTGCTCTCACCCTTGACTTTTCTTTTTCATGCCACAACATTTTCTCACATCCATATGTTAAAGTTGGCACTAACACTCCTTTATGCAAGCCTTGTGCAGCTACAACACTCAAGCCTCTGTTTCTTATCAAGGCCTTCTTTGCACCAGCTACTTTCCTTCCTTGTGTCACTCTACTTTCAACTTCTTTTGTGTATTTTCCTCTTTTTTCTATCAACGTACCAAGGTATTTGAACTCTCTAACCAATTCCAGTCTCTCTCCATTCACTAACATCGTACTGGGAGTCACCTCTCTCAATAACCAACACTTTACTGTTTCTACATTTACTCTCAAGGCAAGATGCTCACAGTCATCAGCAAAACTCTGCACTAGCCTACCAAGTTCTTGTCTGGTATTTGCAAGTAGTACTGCATCATCAGCATACAATAAATTTGAGATATTCCATCCATCACCATTCATTACCAATGCCATCCCCCTCTCCATTACTCATGTTTTTATTTCTCTCATCACCCCATGCATATACTGTATATATATTGAACAACCACGTCGACATCACACAACCTGGTCGCACATCCATGCCGATCTGAACCATTCACATAGATGCCCATTAACCCTTACACATGCTACACTACCATCATACAACTTTTGACGGCACCTAACGGCTTACCATCTACACCGTACATGTGAAAAACCTTCCACAATCATTCCCTGTCTACTTCGTTATATGCTTTTTCTAGATCCATGAATGCCATAAACATCTTATAGTCCTTCTCACAAGCCTTCTCCACTATCTGCCTCACTGCAAATATTTGATCCACACATTCTCTGCCACTCCTAAAGCCACCCTGTTCAATTAACCTTTTATTCATACCCTCTTGAAAGCAATCATTATCCACTAGGCTAGGAGAATTTGTCCTTGTTTGTGTCCGATGGCATGTGACACATTTTGCTGCAAAACAACACAAATCAAAACAAAACAAATCCACAAGATGCACATAACTGGTACCTTCACAACTGTTCACTTGGTGTCTTTATTCCATTCATTTTCAATGCTATATTGCCTGTAAATAATGCAATGTGCAATATATGACACTGCTATTCAGGTGTTTTGGCAGAGACTAGATTGGGAATGAGTCTAATTCCTAACATAAAGGGTACACAGAATGCACACAGCTGGTACCAGCACAGCTATTCACTCAGTGTCTTTATTTCACTCATTCTTAATGACACCGTATACATGCAATATAGGACACTGCTATTCAAGTGTTGTTTTGGTGGAGCTAGATAAGGACTGAATCCCACCGCCAACATCCTTGACCCACGAGAGAATGCTTCCTTGACCATCTGAACAGTGGACACAATACATGTCACTAATGAAGCAGCTCATATTTCTGTTTTAATTAACCCTCTCGGGAACGATGATGTAAACTGCATCATATCAGTACTGGGCTGAAGAGTAACCGATAATGCAATTTGCATCATTTTGGACAAAAATATTCACCAAAAATTAAGTGTCAGCAGTAAGTGCATCAAACTTGGGCAGATTACAGGGGAGGGTGTACATAATTTACATACAAATACATAATTTACAATTTACATGTTTAATAATATAAGAATTTATAAATAAATCATACATTTTAGGTGATTTTTTTCTTTTTGGTTTTTGGCAATTTACTCGAAAATTATTGGCTGTACCGAAAATCCAAAAACACCATGACAAAGCTCATGGAATTCTGCATCTAGACATATGCTTTGCTCTTGCACAGTGAGGGCAAAATTTTACGCTAGGAAGTTGGGGAGTTGAAGCTATTTTTACCCTTAAACAGTTTATTCTCGCTGCATTTCTGTACTTTTACTCATCAATTTTGTGTGTTTTTATAAGCTTATCTTATGGTATAAACACCAGCGAAGATAATGGTATACAATTTATAACAATACAATCAATTTCCATGGGCAAATTTGGCCATGGAAATGTTTTTGTGTGCATATGGAAGCAGCCATAGTTGGGTTCTCTGCTGTTCATATCCCAGAAACTTACTGAAAACTTAAAGTTCCAGAGAGGGTTAAATTTATTTTAAATGGCGAAACTTTGACGTAATACGAATAAGCGTAACGATTCAGCTCTTCACTTTTATAATGTAATTCTGGATCGTTGCAAAACATGCCAGCATAACTCAATGATTTACTGTATATAGCCAGTTCAGCACAAATAAGGGCCATGCTCTTTTCAGCAGAAGATCTTTTACAACAACCTGCGTTGTGTTTTAATCAGTGGCTGTAATTTTTTGGTTTTGCATAGCCACACTATGCTGGTGGCCAGAAACCAAGTGGCCTCAGATGTATTTAGAATCATGAACGTCAGCCAAAACCTACAGAATATCACAAGTTTGTAGTTGAAAATTGCAACCAGACAGATATTTGATGTGTTGCCAAAATTTAATCATGATAAATTTGCGATTCTACTGCACAATATACAACTACACCATGCTGCACCAAAATACAGCAAACTCTCCTGTTACACAGATAAAGTGTTAACCAGGCAGACCACACAAACAGAATCCACATAAATGTGCACCTTTAATTGATTATAGTATGCTAATATGTTAACCAAGTCTCCAGCAAGACCCTTAATTGCCTACTAAAAATCCCCAATGACCTCAACTAGATTAAAAATATGTTTCCTAAGGGAAAGGGTACAGTACTTTCAGGCACCACCAGAGATGCACACAGGGAACTAGCATAGCACGTCACCAGGAGGGCATCAGTGGAGATACACATATGTCACAACATTACAAAAAGTCACTGGCAGGGTCCACTGGAGGAAAACACTATACAACTGAAGCAAGAGTCACTTGAAGAGTTCATGGAGATGCGCACACCACTTGAATCATACACAGGCTACTGCATTACAGTGTCACTGGCAAGGTACTACTGAACTGCAGATGACACACACAGCCCTCATCAGCCCGTACAATTAGTTTTTACGCAGAACAGCACAGCAAATCAAGGGCAGGTCAGTCACGAACACATACCTTCAAGATGGAAGTGACATGCAAGAGGAAAGCATAAACATCACCGGGTGAGTTTTTTTTTTTACTATAGTAACTTGCTGATTTTTGCCACAGTTTATGGACGCTTGCCACACAGTAAATGGGGAATAAATAAGTGGGGTCCATGTAAGAGGAGGGTTTACTGTACACAAAACATGATGTATAAACAAATGTGAAATACACTGTTTCACAATGGTCTGGGGTAAGAAAAATGAATCCTTTAAATCTGGTGATATCTTTTTATATTATTCCTGCTACCTCAAGCTAATTTATTCAACACAGGAAAGGTCTCTTGTATGAATGCGATTGATAAGAACTGTATCTAAATACCCTAGTTTGAAAAGAGAGGTGCATAAGTATCTGGAGGTAACAAGAATAAAATACAAAAATACATCGGCTGACTGAAGGAAATCAACTGATTCAGGAGGTACACACAGCACTTCTGACACAAGAGTTTGTAAATTAGGAAAATTAAACACTAAAATGACATGTTAGGATTAGTGCTATGATGTCTGTAGAAATGCCATTTCAAGTGCATTAATCTGGACTAAATCCCATAAAAGTAACTATCATTTAAAGGTCAATCTACATTAAATCTATTACAGGCTGTCATGCTTTATTCTTGTACTGCTCTACAAGATTTACATTGGTACATCATTATCTGCTATGTAAATAATACCATAATCCTAGACAACCACAAGTTGTACATGTACTGCATTTTTTTCTGCAATAAGAGAGAAGCATCTACATTCTGATTTCTAGAATGTTAACAAGCTTGCTTCTTACTTGACCTTTATTTCATTTATTCTGGAAAAAAAACACACACACAATTGCTATGATGAAATCATGGATTCAAGTACATTTTTTCAATTACTTGCAATTTCAGATAAGTGTAATTAGTTAAACTCTGCCCAAAAACATTCAATTAAAAAACTTTTGGTTTACTTTAGTGCTACTTTAATTTCTGAATGCTTCATAGACTTCAGGCAAAGTAGTATAAGCACACCTACTATTTAAAACTGCTTTAATTTATGGTAATTTGCAAAACAGGGAAAATAACACAGAGCCACATTACATTCCACACACACAGTTTTGGTCAGAGATTTCTTTTTTTCTGACAATTCTGTGTTGGCACATACATGACACAGTTGCTCAGGATTTGTGCAACTTGGTGATGAGAGGCAAGCAGGGTAGTGTGGAGCATTGAGGCGCTGTGGTAAAGAACCTTCCTGACTTTTGGCTGACGGTACTGTCACAAATTTTTCAAAAAGCTGCCGAATAACATTCCCATGAAAGTCACTTAATAATGGCTTGCTGCATGTTTTTACACAATACAAGTGGTATGCATTCAATACAACTATATCTAGCAGGTGAAAGAAGAACTTCTGATACCACAATTCAATCTTCTGCACCCAATCAATGTTGGTAACCATAAGGTGTGAGTGATCCTCTATACACATTTTTCTTCTGTAGTCTGCCACAACTTCTGGAATTTTTTCAACTTGACCTAGTACTCCATCACTTTTGTTACAGTCAATCATCACATCCTCATGAATGGTTGTCAGTACATAGACCTTCTGTTTTTGTTTATCTGCCCATTTGATGGCTAGTACATTGTGCGAGTGAGCTGAGGTTGTGCATCCTTTTTTAACTTTCCTAAACCTGGGCATGCATTTCCGTGAAGACCTAACCAACCCTACAGCTTCAATGCCTTTCTTATGCAAAAAATTAAAAAGCAGAGGGCTGGCATACCAGTGGTCCAAATACACAACATTATTCTTGTTACCATAATTAAACAACAATTTTTCTATTACTGCACCACCATAACCAAACTCATTACTGGAATTTTCACTTGGAGTACCAGCATATGCCTCAATGTCAACTATTACACCTGTTTTCAAATCACTCAGCACAAAACATTCAACTCCAAACTGTTGTTGTTTATGGGGCATATATGGCTTGCTAACTGACTGACCCTCCCACAAAGCCAAACTTTCATTAATGGTCAGATCCTGAAAAGGTTTGAAAGTTTCTTTAAACTTCCTCTTGATATGATTCAAAACTGGTTTGATTTTTGCTAACTTGTCACACTGCTGTACCTCATTGTCATTGACAAAATGTAAATTCTGCATTATGTCATTAAAACGCTCCTTTGTCATAAGCTGGTGGAAGGCAGGTGTATTTAACAAAGTATCTGTCATCCAGTAGTCCTGCACATTATTTTTTCGAACATGAGCCATGAGCATAACCAGGCCAAGGAAGCAGTACATTTCTTCAGCACTTGGTTCATGCCATGTAGTTCCTTTCCCCTGTTCTCGCACTTTCATTGCCTCCTTCTGCTTTTGTTGATGGTATCTGTGTGTTTCCTGGCACAAATGGTCCAGTATTTCTTTGTTGAAAAACAAACAGAAGAAATCAAACTCAGAAGAATCTTGTCTTAGATCACAGTTCTGAGATATTCCTGATGAAGATGCATCAAATGCCTTATTAATAGGAGTGAATTTAGAAGTAAAATCCCATTCCCAGGACTGTTGTGGTAATGTGCACCTTTCTCTTGTGGATGAGGGTATGTAGGAGCCTGTTGGGTGCAGTGAGATGGGACTAGTTTTGCATTTCTTAGCTTCACTTGCTCCTTCCATCAAGTCTGGCGAAGCTTTTCTTTTCCTACTGGAGTCAGCGGTTGTCTTATCATCATCGAAATCGGACACAGTGCCATCAGATTCGCATTCACCGAGTCCACCTACCTCACTCTCGGAGAGTATATCACTCTGAGCACCAAGGTCCAATAGTTCACGAATTTGAGAGGATGCAAGAGCTCCACGAGATCTTGGAGCCACGATGTCAGCTTCTGATTGTTCTGGGGGTCAGAGAATGGTTGGGAACAGTGATGGAGAGCCAAGAACATGGTGCAAAGACATACCCATCACCTTGGACTAAAATAGGGTGTCTAAACTGCTTATCTCCCCCCCACCCCCCCATACACACACTGCATCAAAATAATCTCAACCTCTTCATTCCCAGTGTTCAAAACTATACCACCAGCAATCTTTAAACCTGCTCAGCTGAAATTACCCAAAACCTACAAACCCTCAGGTTAACATCACTGCTTAATTAAATGATATAGCAACAGAGGATAAGTAATTTCTGTAGATTGCCTAATAATCATTCATTCAGTAGTCTCTATTTATTTTATTAAGACCAACAAAACCATACAATTTAGAAATGAATAATATTTTGGATCTACTATACATAAGACAAAGTATTAAAAAAAAAAAAAAAAAAAAAAAAAAAAAAAAAAAATCAATTCCTTAATGGTTTACAGGAGGCATAAAATCAAAATTTTGTTTCATCATTACTAAGGGAAATGGAAGTGCAGATATTAAGTGTTTTCCCTTTCCAACTACGGTTGGTGGTTCTTCATGTTACAAGTGAGGCCATCCATGCTGAACTTTGTAAGCCCCCCCCCCCCCATCCCCCCAAAACACACACACACACACACAAAATATTTATGTGCTACGGGAGAGAGCTGGGAGGATTGTGTGTGCTTAGATCTGGAGAAAGCCTCTAATAAGGTACCCAACAAGTGAGTAATGTGGATACTGGAGCACAAAGGAGGATTGCAGGGGAACCTCTTGAAGTGGATGAAAGACTTTAGGAGAGACTAACAGATGAAGACAGTAATAACAGACAAGATGTCTGGGTGGAGAGAAGTAACAAGTGGACTCCCACAAGGCTCGGTGCTGGCACCTGTAATGCTCCTGATTTACGTAAACAATATGGTGGATGGAATGAACAGATAAGCAAGTCTGTTTGCAGATGATGCAAAGATCATGAGGTGAATATAAATTGAAGAGGATTGTGAAACGCAGCAGGATGATCTGGACAGGATTTATAAGTGGAGTCGGGTCTAGGAAATGAAAGTCAATGCAAGGAAAATGAAAAATATTGGAAATGAGTAAAAGTACAAAGAGGCCATCACTGCATTGCTCAATGGGAAAGGAACCAATCAGAAAAGCAAAGAAGAGAAGGAACTGGGAGCATTGGATCAGGACAATTTGTCACCTGAAAAACACATTAACAAGATTGTCTGAGATAGAAACTCTTGACAAACATTTGAGTGGCATATCAATACATGGATGAAGAGATGATGAAAAAAACAATAGTGACTATGACCCACCCCAGGTTGGACTGTGCAGCAGTGGTGTGATCCCCACATAAAATGAAAGAAATAGACAAGATTGAGTTAATACAATGAACAGCAACAAAGGTGGTCCCTAGGCATGAAGATCCATCATGCAAAGAAAAACTAGAAAAGCTGGGTCTGCCTTCCTTAGAAGAATGAAGATGGAGGGGTGACATTATTGTAGTGTTCAGGGACTTGATGGGAATAGACAAAACTGACAGACAAGATCTGTTTGCATGGGGGGGGGGGGGGGGAAGTTGCCTGAAGGATATCAAGAAATAAAGTTTTCAGTATAGATGCACTGACCTGTGGAATAGCCTGTACAAAATGACTGTCTAGTCTAAAAACTTCTATCTATCTATCTATTGCCAGACGCCTCAATCCCCTTTGGGGTGGCCACAAATCACCTCCAAGTCGCCCTGTCCCCCGCCATTTCACTGCCCTGCTCCCAACTCACACCCCCCTCTCTCATATACCTCTCCACCCCATCCCTCTTCCCCCCTCCACCTCACTCACATACACTCTCTTCATCAGTCTTTCACCCTCCATCCTCTCCACATGGCCAAACCACCTCAGTGTGTTCCTCATAACGCTTCCTATCACATCCACATCCACACCACAACGCTCCTTTATATCCTCATTCGTCAGCCTGTCTCTCCACGTGACTCATTTCTGACTCATTTCTAGAGAGAAATGAGTCTAAAAACTTAAATGAGTTTAAAGCAAAGTTTGACTGGTTGAGACACGGAGACAGGACCCCACAAGGATGACTCATTTCCTGTATATCACAACTAAGTACAGTAAATACAACAAGGTAAATACACACACACACACACACACACAGAGTAAAATTTTCCAGTGTCGTGACATTATACTTGAAAAAGTTTTTAGAGACATGCCACTCTGGGATGAATAAGGCTGGTCACTCTCCTCTAAAATATCAGGACCAACTTGCCTAGCCCCATGCTCCTATGCTCTTCATGTGGCAACATTGGATTAGATGATGATGATGATGATGAACCCTTTCATTACAAGACAACTTTTCTAAACTGTATTAACCCATGCATTGCGAGCCACAGCTCAGGCTGTGCTAACCCTCCAGTGGCTGTGCATAACCGCTAACTACTCCATCCCTACGCAAACTTACGCATGGCACTATGCAAAGACAGAGAGAGAGAATCCCCCTCCCCCCCACCAGATGATGCCCTGGATGTTTATCTTCAAGTTTATATACACACACACACACACATATATATATATATATATATATATATATATAAAACGCTACTCCACCCCTAAGCAAACTTAACACAGCGCTACGCAGAGACAATTCCCCCCCCCCCCACCAGATGATGCCCTGGATGTTTATCTTCAAGTTTTTGACAAAAAAATAAATAAATAAACAAATAAAATAAAATAAAAATGCACACCATGGGGTGGGATAAAAAAAGGTAACTCCTCAATCCACCTTGACATATGATAACTAAGGTTTATGACCTGTCTTTCTGACAGGGATAAATATCCCTATAATCCCCAAACCCTCTGATTTAAGCTACAAAGTACTATATAATTTTTTGTCCCCAGACTTTTTATCATGTCCTTAACACAGTACTGCATACCTGTAAGTCAAGTAAAAAATGTGGTACATCACCTTGTTGCAATGTCTACAAGCATGTGACCTCTGTCCTTCTATTATTAAAATATTATTTAATATATTTACGATCATTTGGTCTGTGCCAGGAAAGTAGAAACATTCAGTATAATAATAATAAAATGCAACATTAGTAAAACCTTATCATGAACCTGACCACAACCCAATCCACCATCCAATTTTCTACTGCCCCATGAGGAACATAAGAACCCTAGGCAAGACAATACTGTCCAGACATTTTTGGTTACAAGTATCCTGTTGCTTGCCCATGCAACATTATTTTAGCAATAAATGCCCATCTTGTACAGTCTTTGTGATATGTGGGTGCATAAGAGATGTCGTGATATTAGAAGTAGACTGCAAGACAATGCTGATTTCATGTGTACAGTGTGTCGGGAAGAGTTGGTGGAGATTGCCAGGTGTGAAAGGACTGATCTTGCACGTCTCGAGTGTGTAGAAGAGTTTCGTTACTTGGGAGACATGTTATGTGCTGACAGTGTGGCTGGAGCTAGCTCTGTGGCTAGAGCGAGGAGTGGCTGGAAGAAGTTCATTGAGCTGTTGCCTCTCCTGACACCGAGAGGGAGCTCTCTCCGCGCTAAGGGATCTCTCTATGTGGCACGTGTTGGAAGCGTAATGCTGTATGGTAGTAAGACCTGGGCAGTAAAGGAGGAGGCTATTTGCAGGGTCAAGCATACAGAAATTACAATAATTAGGTGGATGTACACTGTGTCCTTAAGTTAGAAGCCTGGAGGGGCTAGGTTTACGATGGAAGAGTTAAGAGGAAGAAGGGACTGGAGTGTATTGTTATTGTGATGAGGAGAGGTACATTGAGATGGTTTTGGCATGTGGAGGGGGTGGGGGATGACAACTGGATGCAGAAGGTGAGAAGTTTTAACGTCGGGGCTTGGGCTGTGAGAGGCAGGATGAAAAAGACCTGGAACAGGGTCACAGAATGTGACCTCAGGGATGAGGGACTGAACAGGGAGGCTGCCAGAGATTGAGCATGGAGAGCTACCATTAGGTGACCAAGGCTGATGCATGCATGCATGCTGCAGCCTTTATATGAAACAAAGCAAAATAAGACCTGAAAGTGCCACTGCCACTTGAAGTGCCTTAACTCACGACACCACCAAGCACCCATTTGCCAGTTATGGAGTTATTAATCAATGTAGTAAATGGTTCTATGGGTTACAGGAAGCCATGTGGAATGGAGAGGTATATCAGAGAGAGGGTTGTGAGCTGGGAGCAGGGCAGTGAAATGGCGGGGGGACAGGGCGACATGGAGGAGATTTGTTTGTGAACACCCCTTACGGGATTAAGGCTTCTGGCAATATATAGACAGACAGATAATGGAGTGTACTTGAATGTGTAGGCTGGAGGGCCTAGGTTTACGATGGAAGAGTTAAGTGGTAGGATGAGATTGGAGTGTACTGGTGTTGTGATGAGGAAAGGTAGATTGTGATGGTTTGGGCATGTGGAGAGGATGGGGAATGACAATTGGGTGCAGAATGTAAGAAGTGTTAACATTAAGGGTAGGGAAGCAAGAGGCAGACTGAAACTGACCTTGGACAAGGTCACTGAATGTGACCTTAGAGATAGGAGACTGAATAGTGAGGCTGTCAGAGATCTAGCAGCATGGAGAGCCACCATTAAGTGACCAAGGCTGATGCATGCAATCATGTTGGTGCCTTTATAAATGAAACAAAAAATTATTCCATTTCCAAAACGTTTTTTTTTTTTTTACTATTATTAGTATTCATTATTTACTGTGCTTGGTGGTAAATAAGATACTACAGTGTGACAGACGCACCCTAATTCTGGAAGGGCAGCTCTGAGAAAAACTTCCTCTCAACCAAGACTGCAGAAAGGTTGCTTGATATGGGTAATTTTCACTCAAATACACACTCACCTCTCAGAATCTCTATCCAGTACTGTTCATTAGTTAATGGTTTCTTTATTTTATGTAAAAGAACAGTACATTAAAACCTTGATATAATGGACTTCAACAGACCGGAATTCGCTTTTATCAGAACTGAGGAACTACCAGACTACGTTCGTATACAGTACAGTAATCCCTCATATATCTGCGCGTGCAGTATCTGGACCTGTTCATTATCCGGACATTGGACCTTTGCTATATTAAGCCATTATTCGAATTTACCTGCCATTATCCAGATATAAAAGTCCCCAAGACCTTCGGCTGGCCAGCTGACATGTTCAAACATTCAGTATCGTGGCGGCTGGGCTCGAGCTGTGAGCGGGAAGTAGGCCGTAACCCACAACCAGAGCTAAACTGTCCGTCCGCCCCTGTATTGAATGGTCAAAGTTGTACGCCAGTCCCATCACTCCCAATGAACCTTTTGCATCCGAGTAATACGACTGTAGCCCACAAGCGCATCCCCACCAAATGTCCAAAGTCGTGCAGCCACTGGACGAAGTCTTTCCTAAAGTCGCACCAATTTAAAACAAAGGTTTGGGTGGGGTCTGGCGCTGGGTGCAGCCATGCCATACTTCCTAAACGAGCGATGAGTAAATTCTGTTATATATGTAATAGGCATCACAGATAGGTACACAAATACTAATACAATGTAAAGGTAAGTATTCTAACATAGCAAAGGAAAGTAAACTTGTAATGCATATGGCTCTTGTACATCAATAAAGAAACGTGGCATACATATTTTACAGTGTTGCTGAAAAAAATGTAGTTACTTTTACCGACTTTCACGTAGTTCTAAGTTGGGTAAGTAATGTAACAATTACGTTTATAATATAATTTGAAGGAATCAGTAGAACATATACTATTTTCTTAATAGAAATAAACAAGTTAAAACACTCACGTGCGGTAACATCCAGGCCCATACTGGGAATCATAAATTATATGAGAGAGAGAGAAAATGCGATTTTTAAATTCATTATTTTGGTTATATTTATACCTTAAATTAGTTTGTCTTTACACACACACACATACACAAACACACACACACACAGAAGTGGGTGAAGTCATGTCAGGCCAGGTGGCGAGATGTGAGCCGCGATCTCTAATGGTGTCAGGTCAGCCACAAGCCAATCAGAGTATATGAAAGAAGGCAACGCTGTACACCGGGAAATCCCCGGCTGGACTCCACCCAAACCTTGGTTTTAGATTGGTGAGACTTTAACTGCCGCTGAGCCTGTAACACAGACCACAAGCTATGAGTACATGTTCGGTGACAGCGGCTGTCTGGCTCTCTACCGAACATCCAAATTCACCCAGTCATCAGGAGTTGTTTCTGCACGGCCTCCAGAGATGCAACACTGACCACAGGCCACAAGTAAATGTACAGTAAAAGCGCCCATCAGCCTCTACTCTGAATGGTGGGAGTCTCCTGGCCTCTGGGATTTGTGTGGAAACTCCCCACCACGCACACCTGTCCGCTTCCCTATTGGATGGTGAGAGTCGCCTGGCAGGTCGCATTAATTATACACTGCCTGAGGCAGTGATGTACTGGTCATTCACTGTTGTCGTCCTGTGATAACCCTTGCCTGGGCAAACAGAAGTGAACCTTACTTCCAGATGTCAGTTTGCCGTGTTTTGGTTTCTCTGTGCTCAGAAGCAAATGTGGGGTGCGATATGCCAGTGCTGTACTGTTTGCCGGCCTACAAGCCAGCACCTCAGTTTCTGCCTTTGTCTCACCTGTGAGCGGTAATGCTTGCAAGCATGACTGTGAATGTGGTTGACCTTGTGGTGGTCCCCTACCTTTGGTCCCCTACCTTCTTCAGGTTGTGGCCCTCCTCTGCTGCATTCTCGTGTGTGTGACGATGGCCCCACCACCACCTGAGATGCGGGAGAGGAAGGTTCTGACTCTGGAGAAGAAGCATGAGATATTGAGCAAGGCTGACATGGGCTGGACCACAGGACACATACTGCAGGAATATGATCTAGCCCATTCAACACTGTTCGATATCAAGAAGTCGTGGGACAGGCTTATGCAGTACGGACAGGACTTTAGCAAAAGCACACGTAGGGGTGACAGGAAGGCCATGGCCCAGGTCCGGCACCCAATTACTGACTGGTTGACACTTACATGGTTTCGCCAGCAATATGCTGCTGGTGTGCTACTGCATGGGATCGAGGTGAAGGCTGCAGCCGAGAAGTTTCCACACCTGCACAACATACACGACTTCAAGGCTTCTGAAGGAGGGCTCTTTCACTTCAAGCTTCACCATGGACTTACTGACCGTAAGGCACAGGGCGAGGCCTTGGACGCTGCAGCATAGAAAGCAGACCCGTTTCGCTAGAAAGTGCAGCACCTGATCAAGGATGAGGGCCTTGCCCTTAATCAAGTCTATAACACCAATGAAACTGGTCTATTCTACTGCTCATTGCCCACAAACGCCCTAGCAGAGGAGGAGAAGACTGTGCCTTGTTGAAAGTTATCCAAACAATGTATCTCTGTTTTGTGCTGTGGCAATGCTAATGGGATGCACTGCCTCAAACCCATTGTTGTCGGGAGTGCAAAACAACCACGTTGTCTCTGTGGGTTAATGGATAGCTGGCCTGTTGTGTGGTACCTTCTGTGAAGGCCTGGTTTACTGCCAAGATCTTCAGAGACTGGTTCCACAGACACTTCATCAAGGAGGTTATCCTTTATCAAACAGAGGTCCTTGGTATCCCTCATGACCAGGAGAAGGCACTCCTACTCCTGGACAATGAACCTGTGAATCCATCTGAGAAGGATTCGGTTGCTGATGTCAGGCAGATTAGGTACATGTTTCTGCCACCTAATACGACAGCTCTGATTCAACCAATGGACCAGGGTGCTATCATGGCTGCCAAGAGACTGTACCGGTGTATCGTTAAATCGTGAGAACCGTGAAAACCTGAGGACGAGGGCACCAGGCACACCCCAAAAATTCTCTCCTCGGTTAATTTTCACCATTCATAAGTGTAGTCATCGCCATAAAACCTACATCATCGTCTTTGTCGATGTTTTTTCCAGCTGATAAGCATGAAAAAAAGGGTGATGTTGGGAATTCATTTAATTGTGCATGAATATATATTTTCCTCGCCTTAAGGTGCTAGTATTTGATTTCCTCCCTTTTTTTCATGCTTATCTGCTGGAAAAAACATCGGCAAAGACGATGACGTTGGTTTTATGGTGATGAATACACTTATGAATGGTGAAAATTAACCAAGAAGAGAATTTTGGGGGTGTGCCTGGTGCCCTCGTCCTCAGGTTTTCACGGTCCTCACGATTAAATGATACACCGACAAAGGTTCCTGAATGAGGTGCTGGTGGTGTTAGAGGATGAGGATGGGGCCGAGGACACACGTGGGTAGCAGACCTTGAAGAATCTTCGGCGTTACGACCTGAACTCTGCAGTGTTCGACTGGGGAAACATGTGGAATGAAGTCTCCGCGAAAACCCTCAAAAGCGAATGGTCTTGTCTCCTCCAGGGAATTGAAGCAGAATTGCCAGTCCTACTGTCAGAACAGGATCAACTCCTTCTTCAAGCCTGCCACCCCCATGAGTGCCAGCCCATTCTCATCACCACCACGTTGTTTCCTGCCTTCAACATCAAACCCTTAACCGAGCACACCGACAGCCGTTGAGTCTGTCAATCAGGCCCTAGCTCCGTTCACTCCACTGAGACAAGGAACTCTCCCATGTGGGACAAGTACACAATTTTCATCCTGAAGCAGTGACCCCTGGTACATTAAAAAAATCCCGATGGTGGTCACTTGACTAACAGGGACCCTCAGAGATCCACTGCCTATCACAGGTCAAAAGTCAGAGTAGTGACCATTAACTCAGGGTTATCTGTGCAGATCCTAATCTGTGCTTATACTGCTGTCTTTGCACTGGGGAGATTGAGAAATATATACAACGGGTGTCTTAGAGAAAAGGGGGCTGCACAGTGCACGGTGTAGATGTGCAATGCACAGAGTGGATGTTTAGGGGTGGTGCGGCAGCCTTGCCTGGCGCTTTTGAGGTAGGCAGCAGTCAATCAGGCCCCAGCTCCGTTCACTCCACTGAGACAAGGAACTCCCATGTGGTACAAGTACACAAGGAACTCTCCCACGTGGGACAAGTACACAAGTTTCATCCTGAAGCAGTGACCCCTGGTACATTAAAAAAATCCCAATGGTGGTCACTTGACTAACAGGGACTCTCAGTGATCCACAGCCCATCACAGGTCGAAAGTAAGAGTAGTGACAGTTAACTCAGGGCTATCTGTGCAGATCCTAATCTGTGCTTACTGCTTATTACCTCATTTGCACTGAGTAAACTGAAAAATGTATAATGACGTGACGTGACGCTATGTTAAGTTTACGGGATGTCCTGTAGACACGAGGGGACAGCACAGAGTGGATGTTTAGGGGTGGTGCGGCAGCCTTGCCTGGCACTTTTAAGGTAGGCAGCAGTCAATCAGGCCCTAGCTCCATTCACTCCACTGAGACAAGGAACTCTCCCATGTGGGACAAGTACACAAGTTTCATCCTGAAGCAGTGACCCCTGGTACATTAAAAAAATCCCGATGGTGGTCACTTGACTAACAAGGCCCCTCAGTGATCCACAGCCCATCACAGGTCGAAAGTAAGAGTAGTGACCGTTAACTCAGGGTTATCTGTGCATATCCTAATCTGTGCTTATATTACTTTATTTGCATTGAATAAATTGAAAAATGTATAATGACGTGACGCGACACTATGTATGGGTACGTTGTTGACAGGGTGTCTTGTAGACAAAAGGGGAATGAACTTACATGTAGCTATAAAAGCAAGTTATTCGGACAGAAAAAGAGTCAGCTGAGGATTCTCATGCAAATACTTGTCTATTTTGTTTTTGAATGTTTCAATTGAGATACTGTCCACGGTATCTGAGGGTAATCTGTTCCAGATATTTACAACTCCGTTAAAGAGGAAGTATTTTGCTTCATGGGATTGGAAACGCTTTCCCATAATTTTGCAGCCATTACGTCTGGTTTGACTCCAACGGTCTATATCAAAATATTTATTCATGTCTAAGTTGTTATATCCTTTCATGATTTTAAAAACTTCAGTAAGGTCCCCTCTTAACCTGCGCTTCGTTAGGCTAAATAATTTAAGTTCTTCAAGGCGTTCCTCATACGGTTTGTTTCTAAGTCGTGGTATCATTTTTGTGATTCTTCGCTAAATTTTCTCTAATTTTTCAATGTCCTTTCTGTAGTATGAAGACCAGAATTGCACACAATACTCAAGATGGGGGCACACTAGTGAGTTGTACAAGGCAAGTATGACTTTTTCCGATTTAAACACGAAAGTTCTTCCAATAAAACCCACCAGCTTGTTTGCAATTTTAACCACCTCGGTGCATTGCTTACTTGGTTTTAGGTCATTTGATATTATCACACCAAGATCCTTTTCATTGTCTGTACCTGATAACTGGATATTGTTCATTTTGTAGTTCGCATGGATGTTGTTACTTCCAATATGAAGTACTTTACATTTTTCTGTGTTGAATTTCATTTGCCATTTTTCTGCCCAGCTTGCTAAAGTATTAAGGTCATTTGGTAACTCCAGCCACTGTAATTTTGAAGTTACTTTACTGGTTATTTTAGTATCATCTGCAAATTTGGATACTTTACAATTTAGACCCACATCAATATCATTTATATAGATAATAAAAAGTATCGGTCCAAGTACTGAGCCTTGGGGAACGCCGCTGATCACGTTACACCACTTGGATTCCTTTCAGTTTATCACAACTCCCTGTTTTCGGTCTGAAAGCCAGTCTTGTAACCATTTCTGCGTATTTCCTTTTATTCCATGTGCTTCTATTTTGCTCATGAGAAGCTTGTGAGGGACTGTCAAATGCTTTCTGAAAGTCAAGGGAAATTATATCTACTGCTCGAGTCATCGTATGATTTTTAAACATCATGGAAGAAGTCCAGTAAGTTAGTTAAGCATGAACGACGATGTCTGAATCCATGCTGCGAGTCTTTAATTATATTATTTTCTTCTAGATAAATAACTATTTTATCTCATGATTTTTTCTATTAACTTGCACACTATTGATGTTAAGCTGATTGGTCTGTAATTTCCTGGGTGCGACTCATTTTGAAAATAGGTGTTACATTTGCTAGTTTCCATTCGCATGGAACTTTCCCAGTGCTTAACGATTTATTGAATAAGACAGAGAGTGGCAGCAGTAACTCATTTTTTGCTTCTCTGAGAATTCTCGGTGATATTTTATCAGGGCCAGGGGTTTTGTTTATGTTCGTACTTATTGTATTTATTGTATTATCTGTAAAAAACAGCTGAGTGGTGAGTGAGGGATGGTCACATGGTGCCGGCGGTCCAGTGAGGAAGAAATGGGTAGGCCACGGCATGTATACGCAACTGTGAGCAAGGGAGTCGTGATAACTGTATTGTAGAACACTTCTTTCCAAATCATCTGTTCACCAATTGATGCTGAAGGTTTATTACTTTAGTTCATTTTTCTGTTTGATGAATAAAATACTGTGTAATGAATAATATTTAACAAAACAGACTTACTGTGTGCACTATGCACTACCACAAGACATTGCAACCAAGTGTGTTATGTCAATGGGAGTGTGTTTTAAGTTATATCAATGGAAAAATGTTAGTGTGACCCTGGATACGAGTGGTATTGTACATACTGCAATGATATAGTTTATATATGAGTATATAATATCAGATACCAGGGAAAAATAAGTAACCGTGAAGGTAAATTCCCCAAGCATCTTGGTTAACTGGGATTGTACTGTATTATACCATTTGATTATTGTAGTGACTGTATCATACAGTACAGTACTGCAATGGTAGTGAAAACAGTTTAAAAACTGTTGGTGCGATCCGGACGAATGTCTGATATATTGGAAAAAGTCCGGGTTGGCAGGAGAAAGTCCAAATGTCGCTTTTATCAGAATTTTGCTTTTTTTTCTGGAATGGCTCGGGCCCCAATTAGTCCGTTATGGTACTGTACAGTACAGGCAAAGAAATGAAAAACAAATAACTCCAGCCTCAAAAAAAAAAAAAAAAAAAAAAAAAAAAAAAAAAAAAAAAGTTATTTCATTCCACAATGGCATTTTAACACTGTTAATGTTTATGAATTGTCCAATTTCTTTCATACAACAATTTGAAAATCAATGTTCATATCCATTACAGTACCATTAATATGTATCAGTATTTAGAGACAAATACTATTTTTCTTTAATTAAAAAACACAACTGAAAATACTATCTGTTCTTTTACACATTTGAGAACTTTTTCAAAACTTACAGAGATTGAACATTTACAGCATTTTATTTACCCTAAAGTACCCAGTACTTCTCAGATTTGTACTCAACACCTCCAATGTTACAGTATTTTCCCACACTCAGTCTTGACTCAGTACAGCATGAGACTACTGTGACTTGCTCCTGATCTCTTATGACCTACAAACAACACATTCACTTCCTTAACTGAAAAAATATCCTTTAATAAACAAACCAAATGAAAATGGGTGTCTTTTCTGTTCAGCTGACTGGTATAATACAAACATGCTCTTGTACACCACTTAGCCACCAGTACAAATTATGCACTCTCGCTAACCTCTAAATACCTCCATAATAATACAAAAATGTAGAACTTGTATACAGAAACTAAACAAATCGTGTATTACAATGTTTTACAACTGAAGTTCAATATAGCAAGGCTCTTTGGGAACAGGGTAGTCAACCCCCGCTATTAGTGGATTTCCTGGAAAATCAATTAAAAGATGCACAGGAAGATATTTCCAGCTAATCCCACATCATCAGCTGTTCTTAGTGATTCATAAGTGATTGTCTTGCATGTTTTCTGTGAGAAATACTGTCCTATACAGTTAAACCATGCAGTTACCCTGTACAGGATTGTGCTGTTCAGCACAGGGCATCAGCACTCTACAGCACTCGGTATCGCACAACACAAATCTCCCACTCTTTTCTTGCAGTGAGACCTGCTTCTGACTGGTTCTTATGGTAGAATCCCTGACTATCTGCCTATGTGTCTTTTTTCTCGCTATTCTATTAACCATTCAAAGAGGGGACCCAACCATATACCACCACACTCATTCTCTCTCACAGCTCATCTCACGGGTAGTGCATCCGCATGTGTTCTGCGTGTTATTATGGCTTCGTTAATCAACTCCATTCATCCCTGTGAAGAGTGGGTCCTAAGCATGCTGCTCAGGTTGCATTTGCTGCTAGAGAGCCTATGCAGCAGAAGAAAATGATGTTGCTGAAAGATTAAGTGAAACTGCTGAATATGGTGCATAAGGGGCAGTCGTTTGTGGCTGCTGGCCAACATTTTGGTGTGAACGAGAGCACAGTACGTTACATCAAGAAAAATTAGAAAGCTACTCATGATGCTGTGCCCAAAAAGCCTTGTGTACTATCCTGTACTCTCTTTTCAGAAAGTATTAATATTTCATAAAATGCATTAATGGGTTTAATAGTGGGTCTGTAAGTAATGGGAATTGTTAAAACAATGAAACCAGTGATTTTTGCAGAAGGTACGGATTATTCATGGATTTCCCCCATCCGTAGGGGGGTCCAGTGCGTAACCCCCCATGAACAGTAGGGGGTCAACTGTATACAGCTGTCTCTACTCTCGTCTCAAAATCACTCTCTCACTGTCCACTATGCCTCACATCGACAATTAACAAAGCATACTTAACTGGTCAGAAATTACTTTAAAAAAGTCATTCACCTCAAAACATATCAAGTACTGTAAAGTGAAAACATCCACTATTATGCCTTAGTAGCACTGCTTCATCACAGTTGCTCTGGTACATGCACTTACACACCACACACAATACTCACTCAACATATTACTGTATAATGAGCTGCCATTTTTATGGTAGATGGCAGCTCCAACAAAAGCACAAGAAAAATGCAGCCCTATTCTCAAATATATGACAACAGTTTTGCTCTGGAAATGCCAAGGTTAATATCAAAAAGAGAGCTAGATAAATAATATTACAGATGGACATGTACTGAGACAAACTGACATTCATGCAACCACCAGGCTTCGTCACTCCCTCATTTTCTAATATTATCAGTGGAAAGGTTAACTAAGATAGGGACAGCCTTCCTCTTTATCTTGTTTATTCTAACGGTTTAGTCAAAGAAACTGCCAAGCACACACTAACCAGCCTACTGCAGCTATTATCTTATTACACTCAATCCTCGTAAACCGTGGCAATTTGGGTCTGGACCACTGCCGCGGATTACAAATTCCGTGGTTTATAAATAATAACTCTTATGTGAAAAATTAATTAGGGTCTGGACTTTGGCCAACCACCCCTACCTACACCTATCTAGGCACCATCAAACACAAACATACAAATTTAGGAATATTCAGTTCATGTATTTAATAGAAATAAGCAAGGTTAAGGGATCTCACCTTAATCCTATGACGATATTGCTTAAGTGAATGAAGTGGGGTGGTGTTGGGAAGAATTTAGAACCTCTCAGCATGAGGTGGGACCTACACCTATCTAGGCACCATCAAACACAAACATACAAATTTAGGAATATTCAGTTCATGTATTTAATAAAAATAAGCAAGGTTAAGGGATCTCATCCTAATCCTATGATGATATTGCTTATGTGAATGAAGTGGGGTGGCGTTGGGAAGAACTTAGAATCTCTCAGCATGAGGTGGGGGTGCTCCCTGATGCTGTTCTCCCTTCTCCAGCTCCTCAGCCTCCCTCAGGAAGCCCTCAAAGTCTGCCTCAGAGATGACTGATGCTACATCATCCACATCCTCAGTGTGTGAAGGGCCAGGCTGTGGTTCAGGCTCAGCTTCTGCCCTTACCCAGGCAAAATAGTGGGTGATGAGTTCCTGATGTTTCTCATTAACTCTACGATCATGCAAGTCCTTGTAAAAACACACAGCTTTTTCTAGGTGACCAATACTCTCACTACACCTTTCCTCATCACGTTCAATGGATTTCACAATCTCCCTGGCCAAGTCTACATAAATAAGCAAATCACGAGCTCCTTCATAGAAGGCTCGCCACGTTCCTGCTCATTCACTTCACTGTTATTCTGCCTTTCCAAGTGCTCGTCGTCTTGTATAACAGCCTTCACGACAGCCTCAGCATCATCAGCCTTTTCAATAATCATGTCCATTATGTCACTAGAGGACACTTCACCACAGCCTGGCAGATTCCGAGCCAGTTGAACAACAGCCTGCACATTGTCCTCTACACTCTGAGTTGGCGCATTGTCACTCGTGTGGTTAGGAAGGAGAAAGCCCCAGGCATGTGCAATCGTTGCAACATTAAGCTTGCCCCAGGCCTCTAGTAGTGCATCAATACAGTCCTTGATGTTGAATTTCCTCCAGAATTGGTACAGTAACAACACTTCCCGACTTTCTCCGGGGTCAGGCTCAACATCCACCTTTGTCTCACTGTCACTGCTGTCTGCCGTGATCTCTCTCAGCAGCTGCCACTCCGGTGCATCGTTGATGACAGCTGAGGTAAACTGACGATAAAATAACTGGGTGTAAAACAGCTTCGTATTCGCTATTATCTCCTGGTCAAGTGGCTGGAGAAGAGAGGTGATGTTGGGTGGAAGGAACATAACTTTGACTCTGGGGTGACGTGAGGTTAGGGCTTGTGGGTGAGCAGGAGCGTTGTCCATGAGTAGCAATACTTTGAATGGCACCTTAACACGCTTGCAATGGGCCTTCGCCTCCTCAACAAATCTGTTAAACCAGTCCACGACTAAGCCTGTTGTAGCCCATGCCTTACCCTCCTGACGCCAATACACCCCTGATTGGTCCATGTCTTCGAGGTTGCGGCAGGCGCGGGGTTTTCTTGTCTTATTAATAACAAAAGGCTTCATCTTGAACATTCCCTTGGCATTGGTACAAAAAATGACTGTGTGGCGCCCCTTGTCGAGCTTCCTTCCCTGGGCCTTTCAGTGTTGACGTGGGATGTATGTGATGCTAGGCAGCTTTTTCCACTGGAGTCCAGTCTCGTCCATGTTGAAAACAGTATCTGCTGTATAACCCCCCTCTTCCAGAACTGCCTGGAGGACGGTTGGAAAGTCCTCTGCTGTGGCTAAACATCGCAGATGCTCTCTCTCCAGTCGTGTGCACGTTTTTCAGGTACTTCCTTTTCAGAAAGTTAGACAACCACCCATGGCTAGAATGGAAGGGCTTAGGGGGGTTGATACCGAGCCGCTGACTTGCCAATTTGTGAAAACTCTTAGCCTTCTCCCTGATGACTGAGCCGTCGACTGGAATATTCTTCCTTGCCAGCCTCAGGACGAACATCTCCAGACATCTTTCTGTCCAAATTACTGCCTTGTCTCGGCACCGCACCCGGCTGTCAATGAGCCCAGTCCCGTAAGCTTTGACGCACTTCCTCAGTTTCTCCCTGGTTTTGTAGATTGTCCTTATGGTCGACTCGTTCCTCCCATATTCTTTCGCCAGGCTTGCAAACTTCTCTCCCTTCTCAACACGACAAATGAGCTCCAAACATTGACTGTACGACAACGGCAGCTGCTTATTGATGCCACAGGGCTTAGAGCGCTTCTTCGGGGGTTCGGGAGGGGCCATGGAAGGTAGGAGGTGGGGGGGAAGTGCACAAAAAAGGGCAGGTAGCTCTCGTACTGCACGGTGATGCTCTGTACTGTGCAGGTTGGTGGGCAGAACAACAACAACATAGCGGCATTAGTATGCACACTTGCCACCAGGGACAGGTGGTGATTGGTTGTTGGGTCGCGGTTATCAAATTGAATGCCGCGGTTTACGATTCTCCTTGGAAAAGGTCCACTTTGGTGCCTAGATCCGCAATTTTTGTGACTTAACAGCAGTTTAAGGGTGCTGGCAGTCTGACAGCCACTTTGCCACGGATTACGAGGATTGAGTGTACTGTATTACTAATGCAAATATATTTACTGAGCACAGGAGAAACTTTTCAAACTAGGGGCAATTGATTCAACTCAAATTAACCCATTCTGTACAAGATATTTCCTGAACTGAATAAAACCATTTGACAAGCAAAAATAAATTACCCTATAAAATACATAACTGGGTTGAAGGGATAATGATAAGCAGTTCACTGTGACCCTATCTGGACTTCTCCCACTCCTCTCTCCTTAACTACACCCACACCACACTCACACTTACATCCACACCTACGACCACACCCACACATATAAGGCACCTTTGTCAAACATGATGATTTTGTTAGGGGCAGCAGCGAGGGAGAGCGTGAAAGAGATCAATCACTCTGATCAGCAGTGAGGCAAAGGGTGCATGGGATTGATCGCTCTGACCATTTTGTCTGGTGTGAATACAACAAAAATGGTGGATGCAGCTATGAATGCCAGTCAGGCACTGCTAACTTCAAATACTGTATTAATTATGTTACTCAGTAGATTATACCTTTTTCACAACATAGTACTGTAACTGGGTGAACCCTGAGTGGCTCAGACATTGCTGGATGTATTTAGTCGCAGCTGAAAAATACAGTGTAGCTGTAACTTCAGGCAGTACTGTAAAACGTTACAACTGTTTTTCACTACTGGTAATATGTTCCCTTCAACGATACTCTTGTCTTGAATGAAACAAAATATCAGTAAGAGAGACCAGCCTTAAATGGGTGATCGAATTTCCATATGTGACTGAAGTGTCATGATGACTCAGCAGTCTCGCTAGCCACCATCTTTCTTATACGATTGCCTTGCTAGTTAATGAGTGGATGGCAAGCGAAGTGATCATAACTGCCTTTCAGAGGGTTAGCAGGCAGTTCACTGGTGATGTATGTTGGCTTGCTAGAGTAGGGTATATGCTGGACAATAAACTGCTAAACTCCTAGACCATTACATGTAAACAAACTGCAACTGTTCTGGGTGTTTCTAGAATCTACTGTGTATATACACAAGTGCATGTAATTTTTTAAAATAAATCAACAGTCTTTATACTCTAAAAAATACCTGTGACTGCCATGCAGTGAGATGATTATCTGTATGAGTTTCTTCTAAATGAAACCAAGCTAACCTGTCAAGGTTTGCCTCCAAGACACATGGGGATATTTCAAGGTTATTTTGTGACAAAAAAGTGTCTCTCATATGCCATGAAATACAGTATTATTTTTTTTTCTTTATCAATGTGCACCAATATCCATTTTCCAAGTCTTGCTTCTGTTACAAAGTTTGTCCAAATTATCTTGCAGCTCTTTACAACTATCTTTATCTTGGATATACCGTAATGTATTTCATTATTTTAACATTATCCACAAATGTAACTTTTATAACTACAGTACTCAACTCTTTTGGCAAGTCATTTACTGTGTGTGTGTGTGTGTGTGTGTGTGTGTGTGTGTGTGTGTGTGTGTGTGTGTGTGTGTGTGTGTGTGTGTGTGTGTGTGTGTGTGTGTGTTTATTTACCTAGTTGTGACATACAGGAAATGAGCTGCACTCGTGGGGTCTTACTAAGTCCAATTTTGCCTTGAACTCATTTAAGTTTTTAGACTGAACGATCTCTTTGTCCAGGCTATTCCACAGGTTTATGCATCTATATGGCAAATTATATTTCTTGATATCCTTGCAGCAACTTGTGTATGTGTACAATAATCTCATCATACAAACTAATTCAGGCAAGGGCTGCCCAGTTACACAACAGTAAGATAAAACCAAAATGCCCCAAACACAGATGCCTTTGAATAGAAACATACTCCAAAACAGCCCAAACACATTTTCCTTTAAATATAGTATAGTGGATACTACAGAAATAGTATGGTGGATACTATAGAAAGAATGCAATAACATACAACAATGCACAAAATACACAGTAGTGTACTGCATAGGTTAAGCTAGCTTTCTTATAAAATACAGTACAATGGGTATTTATCAGTTATTATGGTAACAATGTGCCTTGCAGTGAATGCCCCCATCCTGTCAGGAACCCCAAAATGTAACACCAGTACAGTCAACCCTCATATAATGAGATATCATATAACATGGATTTGTACTTACATGGTCACCTGTAGTGTGACCAAAAAATATATACTGCGGTCACAAACACATATAATGCTGCGAGTTGTCAGGCATCGGAGTTCAGACGGCCTGCCAAAAGTCAAATGTCGCCCATGATGACATCAGGCGAGCAGTGCACTATAATTGGTCACTTGAGGTCACATCCATATGTACCCCCATCGGCTGCTGGGGGTGTCCTCCATTGGTTTTTGGTGGACAGTGACTACAGAGAATGGAGTCTGGGGACGTCGGGGACAGTGAGTGTCGCCAGCAGAGCCAGTCAGGTTAGTGACCTAAACTTTTTGTTATTAATGTATAGGAGCCTTTCTTCTATCTATCTATCTATTGCCAGACGCCTCAATCCCGTTTGGGGTGGCCACAAACAAATCGCTTCCAAGTCGCCCTGTCCCCCGCCATTTCACTGCCCTGCCCCCAACTCACACCCCCCTCTCTCATATACCTCTCCACCCCATCCCTCCATCTCATCCTCAGCCTCCCCCTCCCTCTTCCCCCCTCCACTTCACTCACATACACTCTCTTCGTCAGTCTTTCACCCTCCATCCTCTCCACATGGCCAAACCACCTCAGTGTGTTCCTCATAACACTTCCTATCACATCCACATCCACACCACAAAGCTCCTTTATATCCTCATTCGTCAGCCTGTCTCTCCATGTGACTCCACAGGCTCCTCTTAAATAACTCATTTCCACTGCTCTCACTCTTGACTTGTGTCCTTCCAACAACGTCCAAGCTTCACTTCCATACGTTAGAGTTGGTATCACAATACTGTCATGTGGTAACTTTTTCACTTCCATGCTCACTTCCCTGTTTCTTATCACTGCTTTCAAAGAACCAGCAACCTTTCTTCCCTGCTGTACCCTTTCAAGCACTTCACCCTCCAAACCTCCATCCTTACTCATCACACTACCCAAGTACTTAAACATACTCACATTTTCCAACTCCTCACCATCCAACCTCTCTGTACATTCACTGATTTCACCTCTCTCAAAGCCCACTTTACTCTTCCCTACATTTACCTTTAGATTCCATTTCTTACACACTCTCCCAAACTCATCCGTCAAGCCTTGCAGCTCCCCTTCGTCTTCACTCAACAACACAGTATCATCTGCAAACAACAGTACAGGGAGTTTCCATTCACTACCCTCTCTCACTAGGGCCACTCCAAACAGTAGAGGGAGTTTCCAAACACTACTCTCTCTCACTAGGGTCACTCCAAACAGCAGAGGGAGTTTCCAAACACTACCCTCTCTCTTATGTATTTTTAATAACTTCCTGTGTATGAGTACCAGAGTGAATGTCAGTACAGTGTTTTTTGGAGGGTTTGGGTGGATTTGGGGTGGAAAGGGCAACTTTGGAAAAAGTCAAGTCTAGGTTAGCCCTTTATAATGGAAACATATGGAACATATAATGTGGAAAAGTACAGCGTGGAGTGTTGTCAGTCTATATTAGCCGCGTTGTAGGAGGATCGAATGTACTGTGTATTCACGTCACATTCAACTACATACAGGGCTGTGGAGTCGGAGTTGGAGTGGAAAGCAATTATGGTGATGTTGGAGTAGGAGTTGGTAAAAAAGTCCCGACTCTGACTCCGACTCCGACTACCAGTAAAGAAATTTTAAACATGATGTAGATGTGATGTGGACCTACTGCCTTTCAAACAACAGTTCCTTATTTTTATTTCTTGTTGCTGCTGCAGCTTTTTTTTCTCTCTCTCTTAATTTCCTTATTTTATTTAGGACTTGTTTGTTGTTTTCCTATTCTTTGTTTATGTTCATCATAAACATAGGTGCTGCCATCTGTCAACAGAACAAAAAGGGAATGTAAACAGACACCACGATTAGCAGCTTTCCCACTGAGCGAACATGTCTAGATAATTTCTTAATTCTAGAATCCTGAGCTGAGTTTCTTAATACGAAATTGCTAGGAAAGAAATGGTTATACCTGTAGAACAAAGTGACACGGAAGCATCTGCCAGTGCCTGTAAGCTGTGAAGTGGGAATTTTGAGCACATGCAAGTCTGTGACGACCCATCATGGCAAATTTACTGTAAAAAAAGTCTAAGGGGTTGGAGTCGGAGTTGGACACACAAGAAATTAAGGAGTCGGAGTCAGAGTCAAGTGTTTTGGGTACTGACTCCACAGCCCTGATTGCATATTATCATAGGAAATATAAAACAATTATGGAGATATCTTTGCTATAAAACACCCTACAAAATAAAGTTGACCCTCGATTCTACGGATCCCAAATCAACGGATTTTGGATACAACAGACAATATCTGCCGGCAGAGAATCGCTCTGGACATCGGTCATTTGTCCATTATTTGAAAGTTTGTCATTTCTAACTACATACAGTATTTCTTTTTACAGGTACAAAAATAAATGATATCGTAGTTGAACATAAAAAATTACTGTAACATAGTACTGTACCTGACCCACATGACCCATGTCCCATACTACCTGCCACAGCCTGCCTCAGTGTTGTGTGTATCATCGCTGTGATGAGAAGCATTTATCTGCTTATTTCCTTGCTCCACATTTCCTCTCAGAACTCAGAGCATGTGGTTCCAACCTAACCTTACTTATGCCTAAGCACCCTGAAAGTGCTATAAACACAGGAAAAGCATTTATTCCAAAGGAAAATGTAAAATTGTTGGAAGAAGGGGCATGTGGTGTGGGAGCTGATATGCAAACGATCAGACATGAAACGACTCGGATGTGTTTACAATGTGGATAGTTTCTTTGTTGGGAAAAGAAAAAAAGTTAATGATGAAGGAGCAGTAAAATTCATGTTTTCACCTTAGGTGAAATTTGTGTGTGTGTGGGGGGGGGGGGGGGGGGGGAATGTGCCTGACCTTTGTTATGAACTGACAGTCTTTGGTAAAGAAAATTCGGCTCTTACGGTATGTGAAGACACTACACGTTGATGTAAATAGTTAGGAAAGATCGTTATGTGAGTTCAGTTCCTGTGAAGTACTGTATACTGTACTGTCATACAAATTATACTGCTTGGCTGACTTGTTTATCATTCACAATTACTGCATTCGTGTGTATCTGAGAAGTGAGAAGTATGCAATCAATCCATGCTGATGACTTCAGTATAGTTTTTTTTCCTTTATTGTTGATGGCTAATGACTCAAAAATAGTTTCACTTTTCTTCTTTCTTTCTTTCTTAAATGAGTGAGCCGAAAGTGATTCTTGGCAAAATATCCATGATTCTGGGTGGCCATTATTCACATGCTGATTAGGTCAGAAGTTTCTGCTTGAATGGTAATGAGGATTTCAAGAGGCTTTGCGGCAATCCTTGGTGGTTAAAATTTTTGTGGGGATTGTAAAGGGGCAAAACTTGTTGGTTTGGTTAGGTTAGAATCCAATGATGTGTCAAGTCAGCAAGATCGTAATGTAAACACATGTCTTGGATGTCTTACGGCAGATATATTTGTAATAACCTATCTTTAAATATATTTTCAATGATCAATATGGGGCTCCTAGAACCTAACTCCCTATTTTACATGTAAATATGTCATGTTTTAGCGCGAAACTGATTTTGCACGAGGTTCTGCATAACCTATCTCGCGTTGCATGAAGACTCTACTGTACACCATGAAGCAAGTCGTAATATAATGGGTCTATAGAAAAAGGGGTGTTGTGAGGTAACTAGTCCACGATAGCGTCGCTGCACCTCATCTTTGACACCATCGCATTTTTTTTGTTATTTTTCAAGCTTTAGGCTATTTTTCCCTTCATTTTCAAGCAAAAGACTTTTTCAAGCAACAGACACGTCCCCCCCTATTAGTCCATTGAACTGAGGGTCGACTGTACAGTACAGTAGAGTGAGTAAGTATCAGTTACTACAGGAATGGCATGATTTGCTGCAAACAGCCTCCAATCCTGTCAGCAACCACGAAATGTAACACAGTACAGTACCGTACTATACTACTATTAGACCACACTCATTTATAAATTACCTTAGCTGATGTCTGTTAATTATGAAAGAAAGTTCATGATGACTGGACTGTGGTAATTTGGAATAAATTTAAATGTTAACAAACATTTTAGGGGAAGTTTAGTTAAAACAATATGAAATGTTGCTTGAATGATGAGGAATGCCATATTCAGGAAAAGAACTGATGGTGAGGCATTGTTAATTATAATTTCAGGCTCACTCAGACAAACCTTGAATGATAATACTGGCTCACTACTTACAAGAAATACCAACAGAACAGGGTCACCTGACTCACACTTGTGAGTAGCAGAATCAGTTTAAACACTGATGATCCAGTCCCTCCTGTTTGTTTTATGGAACTGTACTGTGTTCTATATGTAAATACTGGACCTGTATTACATGCAAATAAACAACAAGGTAGACCCTTGATTGGACATAAGTAGACCAGATATCGGATTTAGCAGACACTTCAAAGGCCACCAGATTTCCATTGGCTAAAATGAACAATGTCTTTTAAATAGGGTGCAATGGGTCACAGTATGTGTGTTTCCCACCCTTTTTATTCCAACCTGGCTTGAAATTGCCCTTCCCCCATCACGAGTGCTAAGTCGTAATAACAGACTATAGTACAGTAATCACTCCAATATCCGATGTAATAGAGCCATATTGGTTCTGTCCGGATATTGGGCCCCAGCTTATGGACTTGTACTTATGGACCCTAACTCAGAGAAACACCTATACAACTCCCTCTGGACATGCATAGGACCTATTTAAGATCCAAATCACAAAAATAAGGCACATAAATGACTGAAATAAATGCAAAAGAAACATAAAATGAGGGTTTAGAAGTAGGTTCATACAATAATAAACATTCTGGTGACTGGATCCTGGATTGGTACTTATGGACCCTAACCTACGCTAACTCAGAAAAACACCTTCCTACTGCACATGCATAGCTCCTAACACCTTATTCACACCAATAAAGGACATTAAAGAGTGAAATGAGGTAAGTATAGTATGGAAAAAAGTACAGTATGAAACATTCTTATGTCCGGATAGTGGGGATGTTCGGATATTGGGCGTCCGGATATTAGAGTGATTACTGTAATACTCTATTAGTCATGAAGAAGTGCTATGACAACGATATGAAATAAGCTGCAAAATGAAAATATGAGCCAAGTTAGTGCAAAATGGGTATAGTTTTCATTTACAGTACTAGAATATGCTACTGTGCTAATTTATTTTCAAACATGTGCTTCAAATCCTACTGAGGGGGGAGGGGGGGATTGGATTGGATTATTGGCTTTATTGGATCAGGCTCCCCCCCTTCAATCAGCCGATTGTAGTGAGGGTCTACTATACTGTGCACAATGCTGTACTGTACAATAATGGCGGGGGAGTGAAGGTCTAAAACAATCAGCTAGGCTATCTTCATGGAGCCACTAAAATCAAAGGCACAGTGAGAGGCAGACTGCAAGACAACAGCTCAGCTTGTGTTCACTGGGACATTGCAATGCCAGCAAGCAGGGCACCACTGATGTTGCTGCTGTACTAAATGTGTAAGCACTAACTAAAATGCCAATTCAATTTAAAATTTAAAATTTTTGCACAGATATTGCTATCCAGATAATACATGGGTCAGGGAACTTTTTAGGGTACAGTAGGGCTGTGTGGATAGTGACACTATTAGTTTGACACTAACGTCGCTGTCCGTGAAATCACTACCTGTGGGGCAAACTTCTTACCTAAATAAATCAAATTAGTCTGGGACTTTTTCAACTACACCCCTATTTTTTGTCTTTAACTACATACAGTAAACTCTCAATATAACGAACCCCGGTATTCCGAATTTCAGATATAGCAAATAGCCAAATCACGACCAAACTTCCCACAGATTCTGCAATAAATGATTGCTAAATGTGGCAGGAGTTCGCGAGCCTGCTAGCTTTCATATGACCTGTTGTTGAGGGAGCACCGAGCTGATGAGTCACGCAGGCTAGCCCGCGCATGGCGCCCCTTCCCCCGCAGCTTCTCTCTCAGTCTATACCTAGTGCTGGCTGTGTGTGTTTCTCTCTTGCCATACCTTTAACCATCGCGTTACCTCTTGTCCCACACGGTACCCACCTACCTACCTACCTACCTACGATCAAGAATGGCTTCCAAGTCAGCTACCCCATCTATTTCAGGCAAAGAGAAGAGGAAGATTCTCTCCATCATCGAGAAATACACAATACTTAATGATTTTGAGAAGGGGGCAACAAGGGGTCAATTGATGGAGAAGTATGGCCTCAAAAAAAAAGACAATTCATGACCTCAACAAGGGAAAGGATAAGGTCAAGGAGGCCATAAAAGGAATGGAGAGCAACAAGACAGGCAAGCTGCATCATAAGTGTAAGTAGTACACTCAGGAGAGAGGGTGTTCCTGTGTGAGGGGTCGATATTCAGCATGCAGCACAGAGGTCTGCGAGTCACCTATGCTACCATGACTTCAAATGCTGCGATGGCTGACTGTGGAGGTTCACCCAGCATCATGGCAACATGAACAAACCATCACAGGGGAACTGCTTAGCACCAACGCCGACCCTGTGGACCCATTTATAGACCAGTTTCGTGAGCTCAAAGAGAAAGAGGGCCTGCACGATTTCCAAATGTATAATGCTAACGAAACTGGTCTATTTTGGAAATCATTACCCACCAGCACTCAGGCCTCTAAGGAGATGAGCAAGATTCCAGGAAGGAAGAGCACAAAGGAGCGCATCTCCTTGTTGGCCTCCACCAATCCTGACGGGTCGCACCGCCTGAAGCCACTTGTGGTAGGGAAAAGTAGGAAGCCTACGGAACTGAAGGATATAATGGACAAGCTTCCTACTGAATATTATAACAACCCTTACACCTGGTTCACCCAAGAGATTGTGCACGACTGGTTTCACAATTCGTTCAACTCATCTGTTCGGCAGCACCAGCTCTGGTATGGTGTACAGAAGAAAGATGTGAAGGCTGTCCTCCTCGACAATGCCCCAGCCCACCCTTCCACTAGTAAACTCTGCAGCAAGGATGGCAAGATTAAAGCCATGTTTCTGCCACCCAACAGCACTGCCATAGTTCAGCCCATGGATCAGGGGGTGATAGAGAGTGCCAAGAGACATTACCGGAACTTGTTCCTCCAGCAGTGTTTAGTAGTGATGGAGGATGGGATGGTCGAGGAAGGATATGCTGACACTGGGGGTAGGAAAACACTGGAGAACTTCAAAAAGTACACAATCAAGGATGCCATACTCAACTGGGAAGAGGCTTGGAAATAAGTGCCAGTCATCACACCCCGTAATGTGTGTGGTGCAAGCTCCTCCAAACCCCCAAAACTCATGTCCAAAAGCCAGACTTTGAGAGGTTCGAGCCACCGAGGGCAGCCGAGCTGTTGGCTGCAGCTGGCCAAGGCTTAATCCCTCAAGAGGAGGTGGAGGAATGGCTGGATGAGGGATGATGGTCTGCCTGAGTACCACCACCAGACGGAGGAGGAGATAATGCAGGAGCGACCTCACGAGAACCACCTGTGGAGGAGGAAGAGACGATACCTGGCCCATCTCTGTCTGCTGGCCCTGACGCTGCAGACACAGTGCTGGCCCTGGCTGACAAAACTGGGGGATCTCTCAGCCAGAACTATGAGTTGCTTAAAATGATTAGACTGGACCTGATGCGACAAAACCAGGCAAATCAGGTTTAGCAGAAAATTTCAGACTTTTTCAAACCAGTGCCCTCGCCCCTGGGGAAAAAGCAACGAACAGTGTCCGAGACCTCCAGTGTGTCTGTGGTGTCAACCTCTTCAGTGAGCCTACTGAGTTTGGCATCAGGCAGCAGCACACCTTCCTCACTGGCAGTAGTGAGATCAAAGCCACCAGAAATTATTTTCGCAGAGTCTGATGAGGACTAGAGTTCTGTACAGTCTAGTGTTTGGTGTAGTGTTAAGTGTAATGTTTAGAGTGTTCAGTACATACTGTACAGTGTACAGTATATTACCTGTACTGAGTGTTATGTTAATTTTGTACAGTACTATTCAGTACCCTAGTACAGTAATACATTTCTGGTGTGTACCCAGTATATTGTGGTGTGCTCTGGTGTACAGGTGTATGGTGTGGTGTGCTCTGGTGTACAGGTGTAGTGTGGTGACAGCATCTAACCTCTCCAGAATTCCTCCCCCTGCCTCCCACGGTGATAAAAATATCTCCTCCTGGCACGGTAAGTGCACTTTGACGGTACCACATTATACTGTATTCTTATTATAAGTATTGAAATTATACAGTATGTACAACTTCATACAGTATTGTATTTACATGTAGAACTTCATAAACCCTTGAATTCTCCATGTAAAACTTCACAGAGTTGGTTAAGGTTATGATTGAGCATCTAGGATCGAACGACTTGCCTTATATAGCGACCTGAGTTTGGTAATCCCTCGGGAATACTGATCCCATTGTATATAGGGAACTTTCGGATATAGTGACTGACCCCTCCCCCATTTAGTTCGTTTTTTTGAGGGTTTACTGTATATCAAGTAGAATTTCAACAATTTTAAAACTATCGGTTTAAACATGCAAGAAGATTAAACAAACTTACTTTTTATTGTTTTTCAATGCTGTTTATTGAATGCTCAGTGTACTGGTATGCATATCTTTCCTAGGCTTTTTTACCCCTTTTCCCCCTCCTCCTTTCTCCAGTCTTTTGTAATGACTGCCACCACCATTTTGCCCACCAGCTGGATCCATGCCAAAGGTGGAAACTATTATATTTAGCAGACAATCGCTGTAAAGGTGGCTTTGAGAGCACACACACACACACAAAATCTACAATGGGATGGAATGACGTCCTGCAACATGACAATCGCCTTGCACTCAATGTCAAGGTTGCCAGGGTCCAGACCGTGGCAACTCTGCCTACCAGCCTGCTCTTCTCTGGCAGTCTATTGCTATCCATGCAGCATGTCTTGCTATGAGATCGTTTTTATCATGTCACTATCCATGAAACCGCTAAGCAAAATAACGCAATTCGCATGGCCCTACCATATTACCCCAAAATTTATTTGGGTAAAATGAAATTACCCCCAGACAGAAAATAATTACCCAAACAAAAGATATTAGCCAAGGCTGTGTACACATATGTCAATAGCACAGAGGCTAAGCAACAAATATCATGATACATGATACTGTACATGGTTTTATGTTTTGTTCACTAAAACTAACATCATTTATGTGAAATACAAGTCATATACCACATGCATTACCTCTCATACTGCATGCATATCCCCCCAAATTTTTAGACTGACCTCATTTGGGGATATTTACCCTTGTTCCCTGACCCCTGAAATAATGTCATAGCTCACATACTGCAGGTACAAATGTGTGTGTGTGTGTGTGTGTGTGTGTGTGTGTGTGTGTGTGTGTGTGTGTGTGTGTGTGTGTGTGTGTGTGTCTATTTACCTAATTGTGATATACAGGAAATGAGCTTCGCTTGTGGGGTCCTGTTTCTGTTTCTCAGTAAGTCAAATTTAGCTTTAAACTCGTTTAAATTTTTTGACTGGACGATCTCTTTGTCCAGGCTACTCCACAGGTCTATACATCTATAAGGAAAACTATAATTCTTGATATCTTTCAAGCAGCTTGGCTTCTTCAGTTTCATTCCGTGTCCTCTTGTTACTCTCTTATCCCATACAATAAGATTTTCTTTGTCAATTTTTTCTACTCCAATCACAATCCTGAACACTGCAATCATGTCGCCACTCTTTCTCCTTTCCTCTAAGGAAGGTAAATCCAGCTTTTCCAGCCTCTCTCTGTACGACATCTGCCAGACTAGGGACCATTTGGTTGCTGTTCTTTGTATTATTTAATCTTGTTTATATCTTTCTTTTTGTGTGGCGACCACACTACTGCTGCATATTCTAACCTGGGGCGGATCATGGCCACTATCAATTTTTTCATCATCTCCTCATCCATATAATGAAAAGCTACTCTTATGTTAGTCAAGAGTTTATACATCTCTCTAACTGTCTTGTTAATGTGTTTTTCAGGTGACAAACTGTCCTGGACCAGCACTCCCAAATCTTTCCATTCTCTCGCTTTTGTGACTGGTTCAATACCCATCAAATAATTCAGTGATGGCCTCTTGGTACTTTAACCCATTTCCAATATTTTACATTTCTTTCCATTGAATTTCATTTCCCACATCCGACTCCAATCGTGTATCCTATCCAGATCCTCCTGCAGCCTATTACAATCCTCCTCAACCTCTACCTTCCTCAAGATCTTTGCATCATCAGCAAACAGACTAGCATAGCTGTTCACACTATCTACCAAATCATTTACAAAAATCAGGAACATTACTGGCGCCAACACCGAGCCCTGTGGGACTCCATTTGTTACTTCCCTCCATCCAGAGATCTTATCCTTTATTACTGTTCTCATTTGTCTGTCTCTCAAAAAGTCTCTCATCCATTCTAGGAGGTTCCCCTTCAGTCCTCAAGTATGCTCTAGTTTCCACATTAGTCTCTTATGGGGTACCTTGTCGATGGCCTTCTCCAGATCTAAATACACACAATCCACCCAGCCATCTCTCTCCTGTAGAATGTCAATTGCTCTTAAGTAAAAGCTCAACAAGTTGGAAACACATGAACTTACACTTCTGAATCCAAACTGACTATCAGCCAGAATATTCATCTCTTCCAGATATTCTATCCAATCTTTCAGAATTCTCTCGCACAATTTTGCGACCATGCTGGTTAGGGACACTGGTCTATTATTCAGGGGTTCTTCCCTGTTTCCTCACTTATAAATTGGTACCACATTTGCCCTCTTCCATTCTTGAGGCACTTTCCCCTCTTCCAGAGAACACACAATTAAACTGTGAATCTTATCTGCCAGATGTTCTCTGCATTCCTTCAGTACCCAATTAAAGTTTCCATCCGGTCCTGGGGTTTTCCTTACATCTTGAGTTTCTAGTAATTTATACTGTACACTTCCTGTACTTCCATTTTCATATCTTTTATCACTACATTTCCAGTCACTCCCTCCCCTTCCACAAACTCCTCTTCATTAGTGAAAACTGACTGGAAACATTTGTTCATTATTTCTGCTTGCATTGTCGCATCTTTATAGATCTCTCCTTCTACTTTCAGTTTGATGATTCCTTCCTTTTGTTTCAGTTTACCATTGACAAATCTATAAAACAGTTTGGGTTCATCCTTACATTTGTCTATTATATCTTTTTCAAAATTCCTTTCTTCCTCTCTACGTATTCGTCTGTATTCATTTCTAGTTCTTTTATATTCTTCCTTCGTTCTGGTGTTACCTCTCTTTCTCCAATTGTTCCACGCTGTGTCTCTCTCATTTTTTGCTATCATACACTTTCTATTAAACCACTACTTTTCCCTGTTTTCTTTCTCCCTTACTCTTGACACACATTTTTCCACTCCCGAATTATAGAGGTCTAGAAAAATATCCCACTTCCTCTGTATCTCTCTTTTTTTCTCTGAATTTTCTCCAATCTGCATTTTCAAAAAAATTTTTCTCAATCCTGTAAAGTTTGCTTTCCCAAAGTTGTATCTTCCCTGTCTATAAGCTCGTCTCTTGGCTCCACATTCCCTGTTATCATCTGGAACTCAATGACCTCATGAACACTTTTCCCAATAAGACACATATTTCAAAGATTCTATTACATCGGATTCCTTGGTAAACAGTAAATCCAGTCTTGCTGGTGTGTCCTCACTTCAGAACCGTGTCTCTTCTTTGACCCACTGCGTCATCACACTGCTGTGTGTGTGTATTTACCTATTTGTAGTATACAGGAACTGAGCAATGCTCGTGTTGTCCTGTCTCCATATCCACATTTATCAAGTCTACCTTTACACACATGAATGTTTTTCTCATGCACCACCTCTTTGTCTAAGTCGTTCCAAATATTTAAGTATTTACCTAATATACCTAATTGTGATATACACGGAATGTACTATGCTCGTGGGTTTCCGTCGCTGTTTCTCAATAAGTCGAATTTAACTTTAAACTCGTTTAAGTTTTTAGACTGGACGATCTCTTTGTCCAGGCTAGTCCATAAGTCTATACTTCTGTAAGGAAAGCTATATTTCTTGATATCCTTCAAGCAGCTTGACTTTTTCAATTTCATTCCATGTCCTCTTGTTGCTCTCTTATCCCATACAAACAGATCCTCTTTGTCAATTTTATCTACTCCCACCATGGTCCTGAACACCGCAATCATGTCTCCCCGCTTTCTCCTTTCCTCTAACGAAGGCAAATCCAGTTTTTCCAGCCTCTCTCTGTATGACAGGTCTGTCAGACTGGGGACCATCTTGGTTGCTGTTCTTTGTATTCTCTCAATCTTGTTTATATCTTTCTTTTTGTGTGGGGACCACACTACCGCTGCATATTCTAACCTGGGGCGGATCATGGCCACTACAGTAATCCCGCATTTTTTGCGGATTTTTTGTCTACGGTTTTGCCCTCTCGCAGATTTTCTTAGCATTAATAAGTTCAACAAAAATATCCTAGAATATACAGAAAACAAAAAATTTGAAATTCCCGCAGCTTCCAATTGTAGCGCGGTAAACTCACGCCACCCTCTGTCCCTTTCCCGCGGCCCCTCTGCCAGTGTTACCATATCTAGCATAATTTTATTCTTTTAGCATAATTTTGATCAAATTTTCGAGTCTGGAATATTTTTTAGCATATTAGAAGTTTTAGAATCATTCTAGCATAATTTAGAATGGAATGGAATATTTTTGGAATAACTCTATAAAAGCTACAAATCAGAGAGAGAGAGAGAGAGAGAGAGAGAGAGACGAATAAGGTAAGAAGATGTTTGAATAGTTGGTTACTTTCAGTTTGGGCTTGGTTGGGTTGGATTAGGTTAGGTTAGGTTGGGTTGGATTAGGTTAGGTTAGGTTGGGTTGGATTAGGTTAGGTTAGGTTTTAGGTTAGGTTCGGTTAGGATAAGTTTGAGCTTTGTACTTTACCCATGAAACATAAGTTTTTCCGATGGATTTTAGTATGATTCATTCGATTTTCAGCTTCATTTCAGTCAGAAATGACCATTTTCTGTTTCCTCCCCTCCCTATAACCCCTGATTCCCCAAAGATCCCCCATTATTGCAGGGGGATGGGGGGGTCATATCTCAAAATCTGGTTATATCCGACGGAAATGATGCTCAAAATCGAATGAATCACATCAAAATCCATCAGAAAAACGTAAGTTTCGTGGGAAAAAGCAGTATAGGCAGAAAACCGATATTTATCCTCTTACTGTATGTAGGTTCAATTTAATATTTTCAAAGTAAACAATACATAATTAATATGTTGCACGAATATGTATAGAATTTTATCACCTAGCTTCAAGTTAGCATAATTCATTTTTTACTTGGAACCAATTTTCTCAATCTAGCATAATTTTTTCATTGCCCTAACATAATTTCGTTGTTTGGATATGGCAACACTGCTCTCTGCCCCGCATTCCTCAGTCCACGCCTGACTGCCTTAAATGTCTGGTGTGCTTGCAACCGCACTATGATATGAGCCTCTTGCCTCCCACTTGCTTTCCACATGGCCCCAGGACGTAAGCCAGCCTCACCAAAGGCTAATAATACAATTAGTAAGAACTCCAAAGTGACAAGACGATCAAGAAAAGTTATGACCTTAGCAGAGAAAATTGTGTTACTGACAAGCTAAGAAACGACCGTGCGAGTGTTTGCTATCACCAGTTAATGCATCTTTTTATTTTGTACTGTTTTGTGAATAAATGTGTAGATAATTGTGTATTACAGTATGGTGTTTACGTTTTTCCTTCATAATGGAGTATGTGCTTTCAATCTTGTAAGAAGGTATTTCGGGATGAGTATGGAGGTTTCGGGACAATTCGCAGTCACAACAAACACAAAACAATTCGCCTTCATTAATGAAGATAGCTATGGGTGACGCTAGAATATAATTCAAAGGCGGCTACAGCGAGGAAGAAACAAGTTAATTATTGACTGAAGGTGCAACTAATAAATAATATCCAGAACCTACGCTACTGAACATAGACTTTGCTGGATCCCCCTGAAATATAATTATTAAAGTATTGATTAATTAATAATAAGCATATTGATAAAAGTATTGATTAGTATATTTATAGAATGGCGGGGAATCGTCCAGGGTGCGAATTGTTCTGAAGGGGAATCGTCCATGTTTTGACGGGGAATTGTCTGACGGCGAATTGTCTCGCAATCAGTATGGACATGGCCTGTGTGATGGGCAGCATGGTGGACACAAGTGTAAGATTCAATTGTTAATAGAGTATTCGCGGAATTGACTTTTCGCGGGGGTTACAAGAACGTAACTACCGCGAAATATGCGGGATTACTGTATCAATTTTTTCATCATTTCCTCATCCATGTAATGAAATGCTACTCTTATGTTAGTGTGTGTGTGTGTGTGTGTGTGTGTGCGCGTGTGCGTGCGTGTGCATGCATGCGTGTGTGTGTTTCTTACCTAATTGTATCTTTACGGGAATGAGTCAAGCTCGTACTGTCCCGTGTCTTAAACTATTTTTATCATACATCTCCTTAAATTTATGAATTGTTTTGGCACACACTATTTCATTTGATAGTGCATTCCGCTGAATTTCCTTGTCTTTATAGCCTCTCTTTTTTATGCAATTTTTTGCAGTGTCCTCTTGTTGCTGCTTCCCCACAGGTTATATATTCATTTATGTCTATTTTCTCCTTCCCTGATCTGCATTTATATAGCATAAACATGTCTCCTCTTTTCCATCTCTCCTGTAGTGTTGGCAGATTCAGTTTTTCTAGTCCTTCATAGCTTAGATCCCTTAAGCTTGGTACCCATCTTGTGGCAGTCCTTTAAACTTTTACAATCTTATCTATGTGTTTCTTGAGATGAGGATTCCAGACTACTGATGCATACTCCAGAATTGGACGGATGAAAGATGTTATCTTTCTTTCTTAGCATGTCTTTATTTATGTATGTGAATGCTGTTCTCATATTTGCAGGCAATGTATACATGTTCCATACCTTCTCACTTATGTGGTCAGCCAGAGATAGTCTGATATTGATAATAACACCTAAGTCCTTCTCTCTTTCTGATGTATATAGCGTTTTACTTCCTAACTTATAATCCCAATCTGGTCTTCTCCCACTTTTACCAAATTTGACGACATGACACCTGTCCACAATGAATTCCATTTGCCATGTATTACTCCCTTCATGAAGTTTATTTAATTCTTCTTGTAGCTCTTTACAAGAGTCTGCGCTAGTAATTCTCCTTTGTATTTTTGCATCATCAGCAAACATATTTACATAGCTTTCATTTGCAATGTTACTATCTATGTCATTTATATACACTAAAAAATTAATTGGTGCCAGCACTGAGACCTGTGATACTCCACTAGTCACTTCCCTCCATGATGAGTAATTTCCCCTGTTCTCATTTCCCTATTCTAAAGAAAATCTTGCATCCAACACCACAGTTTGCCTAGGGTTCCTCCTTGATGATACAGATTCCATAAAAGTCTTTGGTGCAGTACTCTGTCAAATGCTTTCATGAAATCTAGAATGATACTGTCCATCCATCCTTCTCTTTTCTGTAATGTTTCTGCAACTCTACTATAGTAGCTTAATAGATTAGTAACATATTATTTTCCCTTTCTGAGACCAAATTGCCATTCTGTTATCATATTGTGTTCTTCTAGTTGGTTTACCTGAACTTTTCTGATCAACTTTTCCAGTATCTTACTTACAACACTGATTAGTGATACTGGTCGGTAGCTGAGCGGATTTTGTCTATTCTCTTTCCTGAATAAGGGAATAATGTGTGCCTTCTTCCAAATATCAGGTAGTTTACCTTGACCCAAGGGTTCCACGAATATTAAAGATAATGGTCTACTTATCTCTACTTATCTCCTTTGCACATTCATGTAGCACCCAACATGAAATTTCGTCTGGACCATTTGCTTTTCCTTTGTCTAATTTACTTAACTCCTCCTGTATTTCTTTTTCTGATATTTGTATATCTGGTAATATGTTTGGGCATGCTTGTTCCATATCATCCCCCTCAAAATTATTTTCTTCTGTAAAAACGGATTGGAAATTCTTACTTAGTGCTTCACAAATATCTTTCTCTTGTGTACAGAGGATCCCTTCATCCGTAATGGATTGTATTTTATCTTTTACTTTGGTTTTGCTTTGGATGTAGCTGTAAAATAATGTCGGCTGATCACTACTTTTGTTTATATCTTCCTCAAACTGTTTTTGGGCTTCTCTCCTTATTCTTGTATATTTGTTTCTTGCCTGTTTATAGTTGTTATATGCCCTCTCACTATTGTGTCTTCTGTATCTATTCCACCACAAGTCTGTTTTCTTTTGATTTTTACATTCTTTATTAAACCATTTATATTCATTTCTGCTTCTTTGTGCCGAGGGATGTAATCTGGACTCCTATTTCATAAAGTTCACAGAATTTTCTATATATACCATTTAAATCTTGTCATCCAAGCTCTTATTCCCAATCTGTTTCTAGGAAGATTTCTTTAGGTCATCATAGTTGTCCTTTCTGTAGTTAAAGCTCTTTTTGTAACTTTCATTACTGCTAACTATGTCATATGCAATCCTGAAGCTACAATTTAATACTGCATGGTCGCTTTTGCCGAATGGAGGGTGATACATAATACAGTATTATCTATATCATTTTCTTGCCTAGTACAAGTAAATATAAGATCTACTGATGGTATATCAAGTCCTCTTTTTCTCATGCTTTCCTTTACATGTTGCATTAGGAAAAACTCCTGCACAAGGTCCAGGAGCTTTTGGTCCCAACAGCATTCCTGGTTTATTATATCTATAGTATTCCAATTTATATCTGTATTGAAATCTCCAGATACAGGAGTATGATTCTTTCAGATTTCTCCTCCATTCTATGTAGTAGTGCTCTTAAACAATGAATTGTACTCTCTGCCAGGTCTTCATATTCGCCTATTTCTCAAATCTTTGATCTGGGTGGCATCTATACATTTGCCACAATTACTTTCCCTTCAGATGTACTAATCTCTACTGTGATCAGTTCTACCTGTGAGGGTATATCTAGTTCTATGTCTCTGACTTGCAGATTTTTCTTTGTTAATAATTCCTCCTCCTGTTTTAAGTTCCTATCTCTTCTACATATATTGTATTCCTCTAGGTTTAGGGTATCGTTTGATATCCTTGATGTTAATTTTGTTTCAGTCAGGAAAACAATACGTGGTTCCTTTTCTTTAACATAACCATTCATCTCTAGTAGTTTAGATACCATTCCACCTACATTAGAGAACATCAACTTAATGATCTTCTTTACATACCTGTCATGACTTGGGTCTACTACTATCTATCTATCTATCTATTGCCAGATGCCTCAATCCCATTTGGGGTGGCCACAAACAAATCGTCTCCAAGTCGCCCTGTCCCCCACCATTTCACTGCCCTGCTCCCAACTCACATCCCCCTCTCTCATATACCTCTCACCCCATCCCTCCATCTCATCCTCGGCCTCCCCCTCTCTCTTCCCCCCTCCACCTCACTCACATACACTCTCTTCGTCAGTCTTTCACCCTCCATCCTCTCCACATGGCCAAACCACCTCTGTGTGTTCCTCATAACGTTTCCTATCACATCCACATTCACACCACAACGCTCCTTTATATCCTCATTCGTCAGCCTGTCTCTCTATGTGACTCCACAGGCTCCTCTTAAATAACTCATTTCCACTGCTCTCACTCTTAACTTGTGTCCTTCCAACAACGTCCAAGCTTCACTTCCATACGTTAGAGTTGGTATCACAATACTGTCATGTAGTAACTTTTTCACTTCCATGCACACTTCCCTGTTTCTTATCACTGCTTTCAAAGAACCAGCAACCTTTCTTCCCTGCTGTACCCTTTCAAGCACTTCACCCTCCAAACCTCCATCCTTACTCATCACACTACCCAAGTACTTAAACGTACTCACATTTTCCAATTCCTCACCATCCAACCTCGCTGTACATTCACTGACTTCACCTCTCTCAAAGACCATCACTTTACTCTTCCCTACATTCACCTTTAGATTCCGTTTCTTACACACTCTCTCAAACTCATCCACCAAGCCTTGCAGCTCCCCTTCGTCTTCACTCAACAACACAGTATCATCTGCAAACAACAGTACAGGAAGTTTCCAAACACTATCCTCTCTCACCAAGGCCACTCCAACATCTACTACCCTACCTTGTAACTCTTTTATTACCCCATCCATGTACAGATTGAACAGCCATGGAGACATGACACATCCCTGTTTCAACCCAACTTTCAAAGAGAAAAATTCACTTAGTTCACCATCCACACGCACTGCAGCCTTCGCACCATCGTACATACTCTTTACAGCATTCAACAACTTCCCATCTACTCCATATATTCTTAACACTTTCCACAATCCTTGTCTATCCACCCTGTTATATGCTTTCTCCAAATCCATGAAAGCTGCATACAACTTCTTTCCCTTCTCTAGAAATTTTTCCACTAAAGATCTAAGAATGAATATCTGATCTACACAACCTCTTCCCTTCCTAAAGCCTCCCTGTTCTTCTCCAACTAATTTCTCTGTTCTTTCTCTAACTCTGTCAATAAGTATCCTACCATACAATTTTCCTATTATACTAAGAAGACAAATGCCCCTATGATTACCACACACTTCTTTTTCCCCTTTTCCTTTGTACATGGGAATAATTATACCTGACTTCTAATCCTCCGGGACTCTACCTTCCTCCCAGGCCAATCTGCACATCTTCCACATCCATTCTACTACTATCTCTCCCCCATGCTTCAGCATTTCACCACACACTCCATCAATTCCTGAGGCTTTCCCCGATTTAACTTTCTTCATTGCTTCCACAACTTCTATCCTACTGATTTCTTCCTGTCTTCTCACCTCCCTCCTTCTCCCAGCCATTCCTCAGCCACTTATACTCACATTACTTCCATCCTCTATGTTCAACAATTCCTTAAAGTGTTCTCTCCATATGCTCACTTTTTCTCCCTTCTCCACTAGTAATCTACCATTTTTATCTTTCACTCCCCTGCTAACTTCACTTCCACCCTGTCTTACACTTTTCACCTCTTTCCAGAACATTTTCTTACAGTCCCTCCACTTTACACTCAAATTCCTTCCAAATTCCTCATCCACTCTCTTCTTACTCTCTCTTACTAATCTTTTCACCTCTCTCTTTCTTTCTGCATATAACTCTCTCTTCTGCCTCTCAACTTCTTCCACTCCCCTATTTCTCATCCACTCAATGTATGCTTTCTTCTTTTGTGCCACAGCCTGTCTCACCTCTTCAGTCCACCACGCTGTTCCTTGCACCCCCCTCCGTCTTCTCTTCCTTCCACACACCACATCACATGCTGCACATATTTCTTCTGTAAATATCCTACACACACCTTCCACGTCTCCCATCTGCTCCAATTCATATTTGCCCAATCGTTCCTCCACTTCTCTCTTATACTCTGCCTTTTTCTCATCCTCTTGTAACCCTTCCACTCTCCTTGCAACTACTCCTTCCTCTCGTCTTTCCGTTCTTCTATTCCTCCATCTTACTTGAATCCTAATTCTGGCCACCACCAAGTAGTGGTCAGAAAGTCCACTCCCCCAACCTCTATAAGCTCTTGCATCCGTTACACATCTTCACATCCTTTCATCCACACACACATAATCAATCATTGCCTTCCTTTCATTCAGTTCACCACACACCCTTCTCATCACTCGCCATGTATACCTGTGGATCATTTTATGCCTGAAGAGGGTATTGGCTATCACCAACCCCCTCCCAGCACAAATGTCCACTAACGCACTCCCACCTTCCACCTTTTTATTCCCTCCTGTTTATGTACCACTTTCGTACCTGCAATCCAATTACTTTGTAAAAAAAAAATGTGTTCCTCTCTTCCTCTGATCTTCCCTCATTCTTTGTTTTGCCTCCTCCCTCTTCTCTTTTAGTAATCCCTGTTCCTCCTGAGTTAGGCATCTTTTTATCCATACATTTTTGAAATCCTCTTTTTCCATGAATTTGTTGGCATTTTTTAATATTTCCTCTACTGCATTTGTACTCTGGAATGTTACTTTTAGGGGGTTTTGACTTACCTCTCTCATATCTGTATTTCCCTAGCCTTTTATGTTCTTCTGTATCTTTATCACAGATATCCTCTGATATTTGCGGCAGTATGTTCATTGTATTTTCCATCATCTTTTGGTCCCTTGAGAGTCTGTTTTTTATTTCTTCTTCATCTATGCCATTGACTAGTATAGATTTGTTAAAATCTACAGCTTCCCCGATTAGTTTTCAGTTATTCTTTATAATTTGTCACTTCCTTTCTTACGCTTTTTTCTTCTATCTTTGTATCTAAATCATTCTTTACTTTCACCATTTCAGCATATGTAGTTTGTACCTCATCATTGTAATTTCTCACCATTTCATATATATACCCGTGTTATCTTCTCTTATTACTACTTTGGTCTATCAGACTGCTTGCTTGCATGGTTTTCTCTGTATCAATTCTGAAATCATCCATAATTCTCTCATGCTTAACAACTGTACATCCCATTTCACTAGCCTTTGTTCTCAGTGAATTTATTTCAGTTGATAGTTCATATATAGTTGTGGCCTTTCTGTTTATTTCCCTTGTTCATTCCTAATTTTTTTCCTTCTCTCTGCATAGCTCATTCATGATTTCTTCAATTTCCATTAGAAAAAAAATCTCTTTAGTCTATTTCCTTTTTAACTAACTTATCATAAGATTCCTTTTCAACCAGTTCTGGGTAGAAGTCATCATCCTGTTTTTTACCTTTGTCTCTTTTCTTAACACCTTTTACAGGGATCTTTCCAAAATATGAAGCCACCTTAACCCTTTCGCGTCTCAAACAGGTCCAAGGTCACGTTTGAGAGACGCATTAAAAAAAAAAAAAAGTCAAGGTTTGCAAATAAAGAAAAAAATATGGTATTCATGCACAAGGAAGTAATACACATCTGTCTATAAAGCATTAGAGCTCTACTCATTATACAAGTGCTGCAAAAATGATGGGAAGTTGTGTAGCAAGTGGTGTGTGGTAGCGTGGTGAGTATTGCCATCTCAGTGGGTAGGTGATTTCTTGGTGTATAGGCAACATGATTCCATTGTTTATTTCCATGTTCTTCCATAAAAAAGTGCACTAATATAATTATGTACATTATATCTCATGATATTTGTGAATGATTCTTGAGATGTTTTCTTTACAAAAAAACGAACTAAACAGTTACAAGATCCACATAAAACTTACTAGTTACTACTGACTAATTTATTTTACTTTGCCCTTATTTTGCTTAGTACTGTCCAAGGCTGTGGAGTTGAGGACGTGGGGGTATGCCTACGAGCTTGCCTTTTGTGTGTACGTATGATTATTTTATTGTTGCTAACTATATCATCCTATGTACTTACAGGCAGCGGTAGAGACAGTGATCAAATATTTATTATTTCTCAAAATTGTTCTTTCCTTCATTCTTTCCTTGTCCTTCTGCCTACGGGTGACTTTACACTCCCTCTTCTGTCTTTCTTTCCTTCATTCCTTCCACTTCCTTCAGCCTGTGGGTGGCTCTACACTGAGTGACAAGCCAAATGATTTCCTGTGCACCAGGAAATCATTTACTACGCTGGGTGGTAACCATATAACCAAATTTTGGCGCCTGGTGGTTTAGTGGGTAATTATTGCGCTCCAATCGGATTGAGCCAGTGAAGGTTTATATCCAAGGGGTGGTTGGGGTTGATTGCTCATGTAATGCCACTCAGGGATGAGTGAGGCTGGTCACTCTCATCTTAAATGTCGGGGCCAACTGCCTAGCCCCGGGCTACTACGCTCCTCATGGGGCAATGTAGGATTGGATGGATGGATGGATGGACAGTTATAAGTATAACCAGGAAATATGAGAAACTCATGAAATATATATCAGAAAATGTAAGGAGACACTAACAGTCATTTGTCAATGAAAAAGACAACACTCGCTGCACATATATGTCCACCTGGTAACAAATAAATGCATGGTACCTGAATAAAAGGGTACAGAAACAACCTTAGAAACCTAAAATCATAAATCTGTTATTATTTTCCCTCAATCAGACACTCTAACACCCAGGAAATGAATAAATATTGAGACATCGCAGAAATCTCTTGCTTGCCTGTGATGTGGAAGCCATGTGCGTAGGCGGAAGGCAGGGGGTGGGGGATTGGAGGGCAAGTGGAGGGTGGAGGGTGGGAGGTAGAGGGGTGAGGGATCGGTGGGAGGTAGGAGGGTGGAGGAAGTAGGGGGTGGGGGATTGGAGAGAGAGTGGAGGGTGGAAGGATAGGAGGTAGAGGGGTGGGGATCGGTGGGAGGTACGGGTGTGAAGGAAGGGAGATATGAAAGGGAAGAGGGAGGTGAGAGCTATGTATCCTCCACAGCAGTAAAAATATATTGCAAACAATATTCTCTTGCTAAATGAACTGTCTGATATCAAAATATTAAAAAATATTGCCAGATCAACAGTATAATAAAACCAATGCATGCAACCCCCCCCCCCACCATGATTAGCTCTTCCCAGACAGTTTAAATTAAAATATTGTGATCTGCGCATGCCAGGTAGAAGCAGAGGGGTCTGGGGAGCAGCTCGTATCCTTATTTCATTCACCAGCCTCACGCAAGTTTTCATTCATGCCTAAATATGCTGCCACGGGAGTGGCTAGGAGACCCCTACCGGGAAAGCCACTATAGTGGCCAGAAGACCTGAAAGGGTTAAAGAATAGATCTCTACTTACAGGTTTTGCATCACTTTGTCATCTGCTAACCTTGGTGTTGTCCAGCTGACGTAAGGATATTCATCACATTCCTTAACCCCTTCTTTACCGAATTTCCGAAATGTGTACCCCTGTACTCAAAATGAAATTTCGGCAGCGAAACCGAATACAATCATTATAGGGGCCTGTTGGGCTTCCTCTCCCTTGGTTTGGGTGCTTTGTGATCACATGTGTGATGACATATGGCAACTCTGTCACTGGTGCCGCACTCACCTGCCATGGGGCATAGTTTTGTGAAAATGACTAAGATATGTTGTATAGGTCACTGTACCCTATATATTTTGAATTTGGTATATATAATGCCCTACAACACGTGATATAATATAGCCAGATAATGCTTCTTGGTAAGGGGACTCTCGCTAGCTTAGTAACAGTGGTGGTATTGTGGGAAAGTGTGTTGGAGCACACCGTAGTGTTTTTCAAGCAGCTGCACGTCAGTGCTTTTGGATTTACATCAGTGCCATGACGTCCTATGGCAATGAATCTGACTTGGATAGTGACTTAGAAGTGTTTGACGATAACAAAACACAATCTGACATAACTGTGAGCGACTCTGATGAGGAGTACATGCCCGAGAATGACGGTGAAGTGAGCGATAGTAGTGGGAAAGTGATACTGATTCTGGTATCAGTTTGGCCCTGAAGTGCATCACCCCTCCCCCCACCTACTTTTGACCTGCCTGCCTCCTACCTCATTCTTCATGGATCTTCTTCATACTTACAAGGTAAATAATACAATCATTATTCTCCTCCCTAATCATTGATTTATATCTCTATCTACAACATTTATCTGTATAAGGTATGTTTATCAAATCGGTTGGACAGACAGGTAATATTGTCATGTACATTATTTTAACATCATAAACACATCTCGTGGTCAATATCTACTTACCAATACAAAAATAAGTAATATAAGGCAAATAGAAACGATGTAATGATAAAATAAATACTACCCCACGAAACAGCCATGCCTGGGGGAAATTCGGTTTGGCAGGGGGGGTAGCTGAGCAGGGGAGGGGGGGGGGGGAATGCGGTAACGAAGGGGTTAACACTGATATAGATGTTTACCTAATTTAGGCTATACTTTCTTTGATATTTCTTGTTTTACTATGTTGGATCATCACCTAAATCAGCCTGATACAAGCTTGACCCATAAACAGATACAATTTAGGTATCCCCAGAGAGGAGCTCAGTGATACACGTCCGACCGGTGTGCTCATCACTTTGTGTGTGTGTGGGGGGGGGGGGGGATTAACAGCATTGTATGTGTGTGTGGGTTTACAGAAGATTATTGCAACTAATAACTAAAGTTATATCTCTATCATACCTCCCCTTTTGAAACAAAATGCAAAACTATGATGTCATGCATAGTGCTGGGACCACAAAGCCACTATTCTCAGAATACAGCAGTCTGCTGGATTTGAGATGATCATTACATTTTCATGCATTCATTACATTCATCATCCAATCCTATGTTGTCCCATGAAATGCGTAGGAGCCCAGGGCCAGGCAAGTTAGTCCTGACATTTAAGATGAGAGTGACCAGTCTCACTCATCCTTGAGTGGCATTACGTGAGAAATAAACCAATAAAATTAATTTAGCGGACACTCATTAGAGCAGGTCACCACGTTTCCCGGCATCCAGACTGACAAAATGCACTTTCGCAGCAGCCATCAATTATTCTTGTGACTGCACATTCATGACTAAAAAAAACACACTTTCACACCCTCTGGCACAAGTTCTGGATTCTCACCACGGCAATGCCAGCGCCATCACTCGGTTTCAGATTGTTTTCTACACATGTTCAGGGTGTCTGTGAGTTGACTGTTACACTCTTGTGTCCTTGATTAGTATGGTAATTGACAGAATATATCATGTTGTGCTTCAAGTGGAGCCACAGGTGGACTGGGTGATGGTGGAATTAGTGTAAGAAGGCGTGAACCTGGAAAAGTTGGCGGTAAAGGGAAGGCCAAGCATGACTACCAGGTGGGGGTGAAAAAGGGCAAGTATGATGACAAAAAAGTGGCAGAAATGGAGAAAGGTGATTCAAACTCTGAAGTATGCAAACTGTATAAAGTGCCAGTGTTGACTGTGCATAATAATATGAGAAAACAGATGAGTGTACTTAAAGTCAATCTAGCTCTTGAACAAAGTATTTTCAACCAAGCGCTGGAGGCAGACGAGTGAAAACAGTGACCGAGTACAGCTCATTAATGCTAGTGGTTGAACATTTACTGTTCCTCTATGATTTAATGTCTTATTAGCAACATTTCAGGTAACTTTAGGAAATATTTATAATAGCAACATTTCAGGTAACTTTAGGACGTATTTGAAGTAGAAAATAAATTAGGGGGGTGAGTTTTCTCAGGAGCCTGGTCCCTATTAGCATATTTCACATGAAGTCAATGCCCCAACTTTGGCGGCACTTTTCACGGTCCCTATTAGGCATGAAACCTGGTGCCTCACTGTACAAAGAAAAGGATTTGGGATGATCATAACATATAAAATTATTGAAGTGGAGAATCTTTACATACAAAAATTTATTAAGTGGGCATTACCTCCCATGAAATGCTGTAATTCCTAAACAGAGCTGAATTAATGGTACTAGGCCTGGATTTATCTGTGTCTGAGCATGACTGAAAGACTAGCATACACCTTAGAAGGTCCTGAATCATTCTAATTGGATCTGAATACATTAAATTACTGCTAATAATGACATGGCCTGAATGGAAATGATTTACCTACCTGAAAGTTAACTGGTCTAACTGGACTTCATGAGCCATGACTAGAATACACCGAAACAGTTCTGATTTTATGTGAACTACCCTAATGTGACCTGAATGGACAGGAACTGACCTATCTGGACTTAAACTAGGCTGAAACTTACCTGAATGGACTAGAAATGATCTGGCAAAGGAAAAACAGATATGAATGGCCTGCATGAACCTAACTCAGCCTACATGTATATGATACTTTTGCCAGGCCTGACATGGTTGAATAAATGTACTTCAGTTTTCCATCCATCCATCCATCATCCAATCCTATGTTGCCCCATGAGGAGCGTAGGGGCCTGGGGCTAAGCAAGTTGGTTCTGACATTTAAGTGGAAAGTGACCAGCCTCACCCATCCCTGAGTGGCATTACGTGAGCAATAAACCCCAACCACCCCTTGGATATAAACCTACACAGGCTCAACCCAATTGGAGGGCCTTCATTGTCCAATAAACTACCAGGCACCACAGTATGATTATATGGTTACCACCCAGCATAGTAAATGGTTTCCTGGTGTACAGGAAACCATTTGGCTTGTCAGTGTAGAGTCACCCATAGGCAGAAGGAACAGGACAGAAAAATGGAAAGAAAGACAGAAGAGGGAGTGTAAAGTCACCCATAGGCAGAAGAAAGAATGAAAGAGGGAAAGCCAGAAGAGGAAGGAAGGAAGAAAGGAAAGGGAAGACAATCAAAGCAGCACTATATTGAGTGAGTGGATGGTGAGTACCCCCACCTACCACTACTTCAGTTTTTATATATATAAACAAGGAAACAAATACACATGCTCCTTCTTAAGAAACTTAAAAAAAGAAAGCCAAGATATGTCCGGCCACAATGAGTTTTAAAGACTGGAGGTTATGAGAATGATATTGGAAGAGGTGTGCTCCATAGCTTTTGTGATGTATAATCAAAGGATTGATCATATAAACTGAAATCTGCAGTACAAAGCCTAACAGATAACGACATGGTGTAACAGAAATCTTGAATCAATTCCTTTACCTTTTAGGGAAGTGTAATCCATTCCACAACCAAAAATATCTTACACATAATGGATACATTTAATTCTCATTATCACTGTATAAATACCATCAATAACCATAATTGTTTCATCCATATAGCTGTCCCTCTATTCAAGAGTGTCATGTTACAAGTTCCAGAAAACAACAATCATGAAACACAGCATTTCTCTCCTCCACTCAAATGTTCTCATATCTACTATATAAAGGGCAATCTCTGTCCGTATGTTTGTTTGTTCATGAACTATTCCCTCTATTTTCATTTTACCTGGCCTTAACCTACATAGCTGGAATCCTTATGACCCAAGAAGATTTTATGGGAGTCAAAAATGATTTGGGTCATCTGAGATCAGCGGTTGGGTGTTCGTCTTTTTGGCCCACGCAATGCCGGGTATCCTTGCAGCCTAATTTTTGGCATGGACACTCACATGACCTCCAGTTCGGACATAAGCTATGTGAGGTTGACTCCAAGGTCATCTGAAGTCACCGGTGATAGTAAACAAGTACGTACAAATACTGTGTGTTAGTCTGCGAAAGCTGAAATAGAACGTTCCTAGACCTCTTATATTCCCTCTTCAAAAGAATGAGAGGTACATCGTCTTTCTGGAGCAGAAAGAAGGACTGAACTAGAACAAGTAGGATTGGAGTGTTCGTCTTTTTGGTCTTATGACCCAAGGAAGGTTTTAAGACCAAAGAGATTGATGGTTTAAGGGGGAGGGGGGGATGCAGAGTAGTAAGAGTCAGATAAATAAGGAGAGGGAATGAGAGAAGGATGAATGGAGAGAGGGAGAGAGAGAGAGAGAGAGAGATGGCTGGAAGGGACAGGAGGAGGAAGATAAATATGGAGGGGGAGGGGGAATGCCAGGTATCTCTGCTAGTGCCTAAAAAACCATTTGCAATGCCCCAAAGCATCATTAGACATTACAATCTGCTGGATTAAGTGTATTTTAAGACAGTTAACAACACAGGTACAGTGCATTTTTCATCACCATCATCATCATCCAATCCTGTGTTGCCCCATGAGAAGTGTAGGAGCCCAGGGCTAGGCAAGTTGGTCCTGACATTTAAAATAAGTGACCAGCCTCACTCATCCCTGAGTGACATTATGAACAATGAACCCCAACTACCCCTTGGATATAAACCTGCACAGGCTCTATCAGATTGGAGCACCTTAATTACTCAGTAAACCACCAGGTGTCATAATTTGGTTATTTAGTTACCAACCAGCCTAGTAAATGGTTTCCTGGTGTACAGGACACCATTTGGCATGTCACTCAATGCAGAGTCACCTGCAGACAGAAGGAAGAGGAAAGAAGGAAGGAATGAAAGACAGAAGGGGAGGGAAGGAAAGGAAGGAAGGAAGAGGGGAAAGAGCAGTTTACATTAAATATTTGGTCATAAAACATTTGGCAGTTGCATAAGTATCTGCCACCAACCTCTATGATGTCCCTAAAGATCATCTGAAATTATAATCCTATCTATCTATCTATTGCCAGGTGCCTCAATCCCGTAAGAGGTGGCCACAAACGAATCGCCTCCATGTCGCCCTGTCCCCCGCCATTTCATTATAAACCACCCAATGATAATCAATAGACATAATCACATCATGTCATTATAATAACTTCACTGATCATCAAAACAATCTCCTAATATTAAGTGACAAATAATTTGTATTTTTCATTGACAATGGTAAGTTATGTGCGGCAGAGTTTGTAATCTAACTAGGATGTCGTGATGCATCAAATGCAGAACCTTCTGTTTTTATCCCGTGGTGAGTTCAATCTAACAAATTCAGAAACTTACTTGTATATTCTGGTCCAAATGTTTTCTGTGTAACCTGCCTTTTGATACTAACACTTTCTCTTTCCAAGAAAACATACACAGGTCTGCTGCTGCAAGTATTTGAGAATGAATGAAGGCTGACTCAGAATAGTCAAAACCTCACACCTGGAATCACCGAACATAACTTACTGGCAGCATGGTGAATTTAAGTTTAGACACCAGGGCTAGTTGGACTAAGCTTACCAGACAATGGGGTGAAGTTGACTGGGCCAAATTCACTAAGGGATGAATTGCTGTAAACATACATTAGAGGTGCTACCTTCACCAATCACTAATAAATGATGGAGTTAGGCTTTGGGCAAAAAACTTTGCAAACAAGCCCTTCCTATTACTGGATGACACAAGATTCTTCATTATCATTATATTGGTGTGTTTAACATTTATTTCTCAAGCCTTCAAGCATGTGAAAAGAACTGTTATACCCTTTCCAAATAGGCTGCTATGGCCAGATCCTTGGTCCTGCAGAAATTATTCACAGCATTCCCCACAAAATAACTAAAGCCAAAAAGAAAGAGGTCACAAATCAACAGAGATGACTATCTTTATGAACGGTAACAT